>NW_015387334.1:182119-204687 GCF_001527695.2 Protobothrops mucrosquamatus
TGTATCTAGACCCGTCTCAGTCGGGCTTCAGGCCTGGGTACAGCACGGAAACGGCATTGGTCACACTGGTTAATGATCTCTGGAGGGCCCGGGACAGGGGTTATTCCTCTGTCCTAGTGCTTCTGGACCTCTCAGCGGCTTTTGATACCGTTGACCACGGTATCATGCTGCGGCGCCTGGTGGAGTTGGGAGTGGGAGGCACCGTGATGCGGTGGTTCTCCTCCTTCCTTACCGAGTGCACGCAGTCTGTATTGGCAGGGGGACAGAGGTCGACCCTAAGGCCCCTAACTTGCGGGGTGCCACAGGGGTCGGTCCTCTCTCCCCTGTTGTTCAATATTTATGTAAAGCCGCTGGGGGAGATCATTCGTGGCTTTGGGGTGGACTTCCATCAGTACGCTGATGATACTCAACTGTACATTTCCACCCCAGGCCACCCCAATGATGCCCTTGACGTGATGGCTCGGTGCCTGGAGGCCGTACGGGTCTGGATGGGGAGAAACAGACTCAGGCTCAACCCTTCCAAGACTGAGTGGCTGTGGTTGCCGGTGCCCCGACATAGTTGACTGACTCCGTCGTTGTCTATAGGGGGCGAAACTTTGGCTCCCTCGGAGAGGGTGCGCAATTTGGGTGTCCTCCTGGATCCACGGCTGACACTAGAAGATCAGTTGGCCGCCGTGGCCAGGGGGACGTTTTATCGGGTTCACCTGATTCACCAATTGCGGACTTTTTTGGATCGGGACGCCTTGCGCACAGTCACTCATGCCCTTGTCACCTCCCGCCTGGACTACTGTAACGCTCTCTACATGGGGCTTCCCTTGAGGAGCACTCGGAGGCTTCAGTTAGTCCAGAATGCAGCAGCGCGGGCGGTGTTGGGAGGGACTCGTCGCTCCTATGTAACGCCGCTGCTGCGCGAGCTGCACTGGCTGCCGGTGGCCTTCCGGGTGCGCTTCAAGGTGTTGACTATCATCTTTAAAGCGCTCCATGGCATCGGACCTGGTTACCTTCGGGACCGCCTGCTGCCTCAGATTACCTCCCACCGGCCGATACGCTCCCACAGAGAGGGTCTCCTCAGGGTGCCGTCAGCCAGACAGTGCCGGCTGGCGACCCCCAGGGGGAGGGCCTTCTCGGTGGGAGCCCCCACCCTTTGGAATGAACTCCCCCCAGAGATCCGGGTGATTCCGGATCTCCCCTCCTTCCGCCGCGCCCTCAAGACGTGGCTTTTTAAGCAGGCAGGACTGGCCTAAGTATTACTTTTAATTACTTTTCTATTGGTTTTAAAGGATACTAATTGGCCTATTGCAATATTTTATTTTAATTGATTTTAAAATGTGGTATGTTTTTTGTATTTGTTTACTTGTTTTTAACGGGCTGTAAGCCGCCCTGAGTCCGCAAGGAGAAGGGCGGGGTAGAAATCTAATAAAATCAAAATCAAAATCAAATATTAGTTTGACTTTGAGACAAAGTTTAATATTTTTTTAATATTTAACTTTGTCCAAAGATGTACTACACCAGTGGTTCTCAACCTTTTTAATGCCGCGACCCCAACCGGTCGTAAGTCGAGGACTAAACCGGTTGTAAGTCGAGGACTAAACCGGTCATAAGTCGAGGACTACCCAACCGGTCGTAAGTCGAGGACCTTCCCTGCCCGGGAGCGCCGCGCATGCGTGGTTCCACCCCCTGCGCCGGCTGAGGCGTAGCTGGCAAGCGGCAGAGACGGAGCAGGCTGACCACTAGCTGGCCCAGCCCAAGGGAGGTAAGGCACCCGCCGGAAAAGGGGAAAAAAATGGCGGACAAAAAAAATGGCGGACAAAAAAAATGGCGAACAAAAAAAATGGCGGGAAGCATTGCTTGGCGACCCCCGTGAAATGGTCGATCGACCCCAAATGGGGTCCCGACCCACAGGTTGAGAACCACTGTACTACACAGAAATTAACTGTTGGACAACAGAAATTGATTATTTGAGCCCTTCTCTGTGCAAAGATGATTAGGGGACTGGACGCTAAAGCTTTTTCGCAGGAGAATGCAGGAGCCAGATATACAAAGCTGGAAAATATATACTAGGTATAAGAAATTTCAAATATGAATAAGATTGAAAAAGATTGGGGTTTTGATCTACACATGAGATCTAAAATAGAATATATCTTAATGGATAGAATATGTATTCTGAACACAAGATATTGTAATGATTTGAGATAAAGAAAATTTTGGTCATATAAAACCTAGAAATATAAATATTGAAATAAGAATACTATACTGTTTTATTAGTTTGTTAAGATAGATGATAGAATTTATATATAATTATTATTATATATAATATTTTAAATATTAGATTGTATGAGGAATTGTGATAAAGGAATTGTGTTTAATTAAAAATCTGGAAAAAATATATTAAACATTAAATTAAAATATTAAGGGGAAATTAACCATCAGGTCACTGATTGGCTAAAAGTTTGAATGTTTACAAATAACTAAGATTTGAATTTAAGATATTGTTATGAGTTGAGACAAAGGTTAAGTAAAACTTAGAAGTATAAATACTAATAATTAAATTTGTATATGGGTTTGTGGTACAAATGCTGGCGGTTTATTTATTTTTTCCTTTTTTTCTTTTTCTGGAAAGGAAGAAAGTAGAATGAAGAAAAGGAAAAAATTATTAGCCCCCAATATGAGATAGGAGACTTAGAAATTGGGATCATTTAAAATCTGGAAATGACAAAGATTAAACGTTAAACTTAAATATCAATATGAAATTAAAGTAAAGAAAAACTTACTAGGTTATTGTCTAAAAGATGGAATGTCAAATTAATTAAGATATGTATAGACTGAAGATTATTGATGAATACTAGAAAGGTATTTTTTGTTTGATTGATAGAATAAGAAATGTATTGGTTTGAATATGACAGCAGATATTATGGGGGAAAGAGAGGGAATTAGTTGTAATACTTGATTATGAGACTTGTACTGATGATATTCAAATGTAATGGAATTACTGTGCTCAGCTGCCACGTTACTTTTCAAATATGTAAATGTAATATTGGAAAATTAATAAAAAACTTGGGGGAAAAAAGAGAATCTCATTGTTATGTAGTCCTAAAGATTTACGACTGACATGGATGAACTCTGAATCCACAAGTGAAGCAGCATAAATTGCTTCAGATTTCCTGTACAATTGATGAGGAGAGGCATTAAAAACAACAGAGAAAGTGAAGCTTTAATTCAGTCTGAAATAGGTTGAAGAGCCCAAGTAAATTCTGCATTTCAGGGATGAATAAAATCCTTTTATTACCTCTTCTTAGGAAGAGATAATAACACATATTTTACATGTGTTAAAAATCGATTAAGATTTGAACTGTTTCAGTTAAATTTTATCTACATCTACAAATTTAATCTTACTCCACTATAAAGAAAAAACAAGGTCAAGATCATGTGAGTTTAAGAACAGAATGAACAAGCTTCTGTTTAATTAATTTCCATCTGAGCTTTTCTGACTCTGTACAATAGAAACTGGTATCATATTCTAATAAGTTCACTTATCTTTATCTGTGTTCTGGATAACATGTGCTATGTTGACAAAAAGTGTTAACTATTCAGGCTTGGTTTGGAATTGGCAATTTATACACAGACTATGTTTGATTTAGATGGCTAACAAGGGGAAATCACTTTTTTTTAATAAGTCTGCTAAAACATACTCTATATAACCCTAGTTAAATGTTTTGTATCAACACACCAATCTCCTTCTTTCACCAGTAGGTAGGTTAAAACATTATCCTTCTTAACCAAATCATAATCAAAATAATTCTTTCATCTGTTCTGTTAGTATACAGAAATGGAAGAAAGATATTTGTCCTGAGTTAGAAAGTATGATTCCAAACATAAAATCATTACAAGAATAAAACAAAAAATAAATAAATTCAGAAATGTCAAGTAATTATCCACACAACAACCATAAAAAAATACAACAGAAACATTAAAAATTCATACTAAAAATTGTTCAGTGTTCCACAGTGTTACTGTGGAAAAATGGACCAAGTACATAACTCTGGGAAAGAAAAACAGAGTGTGATTAGGGTTTCATATTGATATATCTTTTTTTCATTTATAAAATAAATGAAAAAAGCATGAACTGTGATATGATTTGTTGACTCAGATTTCCTTGCTTAGTAGAATTCACAGGAAACAGCAAAAATATGCAAAACTAACTACAGTTCTGGTTCTCATTTCTGAAAAAAAGATTGTTAAGGTGATTGATGGGAAGTGAGGATGGGCCCTATCCAACAAAATGAGTTTTAATGTGGAGAAAAGAAAGTTTTATATTTAGGCAGGAAAAATCAAATATATAAGTACAGATTAGATGAGACCCGGGTCAAAAACAGCAACTGTGAGAGGGACATTGAAGTCCTACTGGACGATCACTTGACTATGAGCCAGTAATATGCAGCAGCAGCCAAAAAAGATAATACAACCCTGGGTTGCATAAACAGAGGCATAGAATCAAAATCACTGCTTTATAAAACCCTAGTGAGACCACACCTGGAATACTTTGGTCACCAATTTTGGTCACCAGATTACAAAAAAGATGTTGAGAGTTTGGAAAAAATTCAGAGAAGAGCAACTAAGATGATCAAAGGCCTGGAGACTAAAACATATGAAGAACGGCTGCAGGACTTGGGTTTGGCTAGTCTAAAGAAAAGAAGAAATAGGGGAGACATGATAGCAGTATTCTAGTATTTGGGGGGCTGCCACAAAGAAGAAAGGGTCAAACTATTCTCCAAAGCACCAGAGGACAGGAGAAGAAACAATTATTGGAAACTGATCAAAGAGAGAAGCAACCTGGAATTAACTAACTATGAGGACAATTAACCAGTGGAACAGCTTGCCTTCAGGAATCGTGGGTGCTCCATTACTAGCAGTTTTTAAGAAGAGACTGGACAGTCACTTGTCTGAAATGATATAGGTTCTCCTGCTTGAGCAGGGGGCTGGATTAGAAGACCTCCAAGGTCCCTTCCAGCTTCTATTCTATTCTATTCTATTCTATTCTATTCTATTCTATTCTATTCTATTCTATTCTATTCTTATTTTAACAGGCAGAGAAGACAACTTGATGCCTTTGGACAAGTTACTCTTTCAGTCCTAAACAGGGAAATTTAAAAAATTAATTATTTTCCAAACCATATTGTACCAACATGATAAATCATATTGATAACTTTCAATGTAGTAGATTCTCTCCCTCCCTCCCTCCCTCCCTCCCTCTCTCTCTCTCTCTCTCTCTCTCTCTCTCTCTCTCTCTCTCTCTCACACACACACACACACACACACACACAAATGGATAAGAAAAATCTTAGCTATGGTGATGATATGGAAACAGTAGAAAAAATAACAATAGAGCCTACATATACTTTTTCAAATAATATACAAAAAGTAATTTACAGAAAATATTGCCTGAAAATCTGATAATGGCTACTGGTTATATGGATTTAAAAGAGTAATAAATAATTTCTCAACAAATACATTAAGAATGAGACTCTCATCAACCTTTATATTCAGAAGAATAATGTCAATTGATGGATTCAAACTTTGGAAAAGAAATCACTTTCAAATAAACCTTTCAGAAGAATCCTAGTAGTCAGTATTGTAAATGCATATAAGATTTAATGAAACTGATCTATCAACTCCACTAATCTGTTTCAGACACCACTGAGAAAACGTGAAATAGCTACAGAGGTTCTCAGTGCCACTTGATGGGATTTATTCCTCTTTGTTTATGCTTGTTTATGCTATGTTTATAGAAGGGGTTGAAACAAGTCTTATTCTTGTGCCTTATGGCTTACAGGTACTCCTTGATTTACAACCACAACCAAGCCTGGAATTTGATCATAAGTCAAAGTGGTGACCATGTGATCAGACTCGATTTTTGACTTGATTTATGGTAGCCACTTAGTGAGTCACTACAATGGTTAAGCAAATCATGTGGTCGCAAGTGAATCACATGGCAGAAGTCCAAATCCAGCTTATCCAATAGGAGTTTTTTGCCTCAAACAAGTGCAAAATGCAATCATGTAACCATTAGATGCTGCAGCTGGTCATAAATTCAAGCCAGTTGCCAAGTGCTTGTAATGCAATCATGTGACCATGGGGGCGGTATGGCAGACATAACTTCAAGGATGGATCCTAAGCAACCTTTTTTGAATTCTTGTAACTTCAAATGATCGTTAGGCAACAGCAAGGATTACCTGTAAAAGTAACTGTCTCAGATCTTCCTATAGCTATGCCAGGTCATTTCATGCAGATGGTTCATACAGTTTTGAACCATATCCTTATCCCAGTAGAGATGAGCAGTCATCCTGGCAATGAATTTAATTAAGAAACATTCCAGGCTTTCTTATATCAACAAATATGGAGATTAATTTTAGGTAAAGCACACACTAAAATCTACATTCATGTCACATTACCATAGATATAGTTGCTATAGTATTTCAAGGAGGAAGACATTATCTGTTATTTAACATAGAGCAATGTAAACAGATTATTATAAGAAGTAGGGAAAGTGTCCTGTTTAATGTGATTGCTTTTGCCAGCTGCTCATATTTTTCATCCTTTAAGGAAGCCAGTGATGTAAATAGCCAAAAGAATGCCACTCTAAAATAATGGCCCTTTTCATGTCGCACTTCACATCCCTTAGGAAAAATCCACATATTCTCTCAACTGCTCACTGAAATACAGCAGTTTCAAGGCCAGAAAACATATCTAAGAAGTATGTGTAGTGTTTTCGGTTCGCTAGCAATTGACGCAGACGCATGGTGAAAGCAACAACTCTTTATTACACACTCCTACAACCAAGCAAGCAGCAAAAGGCACGCAGGCCTTTTATAGTGCCTGAAACCCAGACAGTGTGAACCAATAGGAATTTACCTTTTTTGCGCCTTACGCATACATGCAAGGCCGGCACCACTCTGTCTGGTCCCGGGCAGCTTTTGGGATTGCCCGGGACCATTTGCAACACTTCTGAGCCTGCTGTCAGCTCTTGCAGGCTCAGGACACAACACTCCTCCCCCCTAGATAAAACACACCTGGCTTACGCACAGGTGTAATGTGCAATGTAGAGATGGTGACACAGATGCATTATTCAAATGCAAGGAGGGTGGAAATGCTCAGTCTGCACGCAGGCAGACCCCTTTCAAAATAATTCTTAACTGAAATAAATGTATCCAAAATCATAATCATATATGATACTCTTACTAAGTATTAATTTCCTCATCCAGCAACCTCATAGCAAGGTTCCTCCCGTGTTGACAGAAACCTCACATAATCTCCCAGATGTTTAGGTGGGCACTTGGCCTGCTGCGACCTTCTAAGGGCCGGTGAGGGTGCCTGGCCTACCTGCTCGCCTACCAGGCTAGGGAGGCCAGGACTTTGATGCCCTAAATGCCCAGGTGACCCTGGTGAGGGTGCCTGGCCTACCTGCTCGCCTACCAGGCTAGGCAGGCCAGGATTTTGATGCCCCACATATCCAGGTACCTCCCCCAGCTTCTGACTGGCTGGACCCTCTGAGTCCAAGCCAGTATACCTTGGAGGGGTGGAAGTGCCCGAGTCCACAATGGACTCCTCTTGGGAACACTGTCCCTTGAGCCCAAGGCCAACAGGTGGAGAGGCCTGAGTGGCGGAAGTGCTCCAGCACTCCGTAGTCCCCGAGCACGTGCCAGAGGTGCCAGAGTCAGGAGCCGCCTCCATGGCAAACCCTCTTGCTACTGACTTTCTTTTCGGAGCAATAGCTGAATTATGAGAGTGCCCCTGATGGAATTCCCTTTCTATGGCTGTGTGTGATTTATGTGGATACCCCCGGTGTGACTCCCTGTCTGGAGCAATAACGGATGTACAGGATGACCCCCTATCCTGGGAATTCCTGTTTGGGGCACTTGTGGAATCTTGGGATGATTCCCAAACAGCCTCTTCAGCTTGTGAGGCCCTATTAGACCTCGGAACCTGTGACCCAGAATCCATATTCTGGTCCTCCCCCCAGAGCAGAGCCAGGAGCGGAAACGTGGCTGTCCAGTCTCCAACGCAGTTGGTCTATGTGTCTGCGAAGAACGCGGCCATCCTCCAAGGCAACTTCGTATGACAATGGCCCAGAGACCTTGCAGACCACTGGTGTGACCCAGAGATGTCCAGGCCCATAGTTCCTTGCCCAAACCAGATCGCCCACCTGAAGTCTCCTAGGTGCCCGCGGTTGTGACACCTGTGAAGGCACCCGGTCTGGGTGCAACCTGTCCAGTTTGGTGATGAGGCGGCGACCCCAGCAGAGTTCTTCAGGGCTCTTCCCTGTGGCTGTGCAAAGTGGGATGCGGTGTGCAAGAAGGAAATCTGCTAACCTGTGATGCCAGTTACTGTAAGTCAGTTTCTTGAGAGCATCTTTGGTAGTGCGCACCATTCTCTCTGCCTGTCCATTGGATGATGGGTGGAAGGGAGCAGAAGTCGCATGCCGGATCAAGTTGGCCTGAAGAAAAGTCTGGAACTCAAAAGAAGTAAATTGGGGACCGTTATCTGAGACCAGGACATCTGGAAGCCCGTGTGAGGCAAAAACTCCTCTCAATACCTGGATGGTCCTGGCAGTAGTAGTGGAGGAAACAGGAACAACCTCTAGCCACTTAGAATGGCTGTCAACGATGAGAAGGAAGAATTGCCCCTGAAAGGGCCCAGCATAATCTATATGCACCCATGACCATGGGGTTTGAGTTTCCTCCCAACTATGTACTGGGGCCTGAGGCATGTCAGGCTGTGACTGTTGGCACAGTTGGCACCCATGCACCTGAGCCTCAATGGCTTTATCGAGCCCAGGCCATCAAAGATGGCTGCGCGCAAGCACCTTCATCCTGACTATCCCAGGATGTCCCTCATGCAGAGAGAGCAAGATTCTAGACCTCAATGAGGCTGGGATTACTACCCTACTACCCCATAACAGGCACCTCTTGAAAGTAGAAAGTTCATGCTTCCTTTGCCAGAAGCTTTGAAACTGAGTATCTGGGCACGTGTCAGGCCATCCTGACAACACCCAGGTCAGCACGCGTGTGAGCATGTGATCAGTGGCAGTTTCTGCAACCACGTCCCTGGCATTGAGGGGGGATTCAGGTAACTCCTGAATAGAAAGAATATTAATGACAGGAACAGGATCTGCCTCTATCTGTTTAAGAGGTAGTCTACTGAGGCCATCAGCATGGCCCATTTCTTTCCCAGGTTTATGAATTAGAGTGTAGTCATATGCTGACAGTAAAATAGACCATCTCAGCATACGTGGGGAAATAATATGTGGTGTCTGTTTGTTAGTGGTAAACAAATCCAGCAGAGGCTTATGGTCTGTGTAGACCGTGAAGTGGCGGCCATATAAGAAATCATGGAATTTCTTTATGCCAGCCACTATGGCCAAGGCTTTTCTGTCAATCTGAGCGTAATTCCGCTCTGCAGATGACAGAGTCCTTGAGTAGTAGGCCACAGGGTCTTGCGTCCCATCAGCCTTCAAATGGCTAAGTACTGCTCCCACCCCATAAGGAGATGCATCGCATGCGATGCATACAGGCAATTGCTTATTGAAATACGCTAACACAGCATTTAGAAGAGAGCAAGTCCTTAACCTCATTGAAACTTCTTTCATGGACTTTAGTCCACTGCCATGGAGCCTGCTTGTCCAAGAGCCGGTATAATGGCTCAGCCACTGCAGCCTTATGGGGAAGGAAAACATGATAAAAATTTAAGAGTCCCAAGAAAGCTTGCAGCTCACTTTTGGACTTGGGACTTGGGGCCTGCTGAATAGCTTGGAGCTTAGATTCAGCAGGATGGATGCCTTGAGCATCAATTCTGAAACTCAAGAATTCAGTGGAAGTGACTCCAATTTTGCATTTACCTGGCTTCAGTTTTAGGCCTGCTTGACGAAAACGAAGCAAGACAGCCCTTAACCTTTCAGCTAAGTTTAGAGATGACTCCCCAGCAATGAGGACGTTATCAAAATAGGGACAGACCCCAGGAATATCACGAAGTGTGCGTTCCATGACACTTTGGAAAATACCAGGAGCTACATTTACCCCAAATTGCAGTCTTTTGACCTTAAAGGTCCCCCTGTGTGTTACAATTGTCTGGGCCTCTGCAGATGCCTCATCAACAAGTAGCTATTGATAGGCCTGTGCCAGGTCAAGTTTCGCAAAAATGCACCCCCCTTGAGGGACGCCAGAATGTGGCTTACAGTAGGCACTGGATATGCGTGCTGTTGCAACGCTTTATTCAATGTACACTTATAGTCTGCACATATATGGACTTCCTCATTAGCCTTTAGAGGCATTACTCTGGCAGTTTCCAATGGACTAGAATCCACTGGTTCTAAAATGCCCTGCTGGAGCAATTTGTCCAGCTCAGCATCTATCTTGCTTTTGAGGGCAAAAGGCACCCTTCTAGGCTTGACCCTGATGGGCGTGATAGTTGGGTCTAAACGTAATGCAGTGGGAGGCCCCTTGTAGGATCCTAGCTCTGGACTAAACACATCAGCAAACTCCTTGCAGACTTCTGCAAGGCCCAACATTTTCAAGTTGTGCAGCCCAGTCACTTGGATTCCCAGGGCCTCGAACCAATCGAGTCCAATAAGACTCGTGCATTCACTCCCAACAACCACCACATCTAGGAAACCCTCAAAGTTCCTTCGCTGTACTTTGAGCATGGCCTCCCCTTTTACACTGACTTTGGAATTTTGAAAATCAGTGAGTATTAGATTTGATGGCCTGAGTTTAACTCAAAGGCCACTACTGCTGCAAATCCTTTTGAATGTGTCCAGTGAAATGATTGATAGCGCAGACCCTGTTTCCAGCTCCATCAATAAGGGAACCCCTTGCAACTTCACATCAATGCGAAGTTTTTTCTTAAGGGGCTTGTGAGTCCCTGTCCTCAGAATACTCCTACGCGATGCGCAGAAACCCACCCTGTGTTGGCTGGGGACCTTGGTATCTTTCTGAAGCAATTCTTCCCGAGGTTGGACCTTCTGGCGACCCAAACAGACGGAGGCAATGTGGCCTTGCCTGCCACACGCCCTGCAAATGGCGGAGCGAAAACTGCAGTCAGCTTGCTTGTGGCATCCTCCACATTTGAAGCACTGAAGAGATGCTGGGGCCTTGTCCGGACGCCCCTTTGGCCTCCTCTCAGCTGGCTGGTGAAGTCTGTCCACCTCCTCTTCAGGATCTGCTTCCGATTCTTCTCGAGCATCCTCTTGATGGATGGTAGCTGTGGCTGGAGGGCTTTTGGTGAGCCGCAAAGCCTTCACAGCACCGCCTGCTGCTTCTTCAGCTGCTACCTCTCTTAACGCGTCTTGGAACGAGACCTCTTCTTTTGTGTGTGCTTCTTTTGTGTGTGCTTCTTAAGCCACACACAAAGCGATCACGCAGCCTTTCTTCCAGATCCTTGAAATCACAAGGCCTGGCCGCTTGTCTTAAGGCAGCAACAAAGTCCGCAGAAGATTCACCCAGCCTCTGGTCTCTCTGCTCGAACGCATGCCTCCAAGCGATGACAGATAATTTCGGCTGAAAGTGTTCCTTCAACATCTTCTTCAAGTCAGCATATGTTACTGACTCTAGAAGTGCAGGGGCCACCAGATTTTCTGCGATGTCAAAAGCTTCCTGTCCACAGGCACACAGAAGAGTTGTTGCCTTCAGGCCGTCTTCTCTTATCTGATTTACTCTAAAGTAATTCTCCACCCATGCTATGTAGGAATTCCATCTCTCTGGGTGGGAGACATGAAAATCAGTCAAGCGGCCGATCTTCGACATCGTAAACTTTACGACCTTCACTAATTGCCTCCCTGCAAGCTGATGTTTGAGAAAGGGTCCTTTCGCCGAGCTGAACTCCAGCGACGCTGTACTGGCAGGCTAAGTCACGAATGCAGAACATCGTCTTCCCAGTTGCCAGGACTTCCTTGGTGAGTCCTTTAATTTTTTTTTCTTGCTTGCAGGGATCCCACCTTCGTCGCCAGTGTAGTGTTTTCAGTTCGCTAGCAATTGACGCAGACGCATGGTGAAAGCAACAACTCTTTATTACACACTCCTACAACCAAACAAGCAGCAAAAGGCACGCAGACCTTTTATAGTGCCTGAAACCTGGACAGTGTGAACCAATAGGAATTGGTTCTGTCTGGTCCCGGGCAGCTTTTGGGATTGCCCAGGACCATTTGCAACACTTCTGAGCCTGCTGTCAGCTCTTGCAGGCTCAGGACACAAAAGTATGCATGCATGCTAACTGGCTGCATCAAAAACATGAAAGTGAATTCCTGCTTGTACAAAGGACTGAACATTCTTCTCCTTTTTTTCAGCAGCATCTATCTTTCACAAAATCTGATCCAAAATTTCACATGTGCAATATCTGAGCATTTGAGACCGTATGGTGGTTTTTGCAAAAAAGAATACAACTTACTTTCTAATTATTTAATTAATTGACTAATGATGTAATTAAACTATATCTATTATTACATTGCTAACATTTATTTGTTGTATATTAAATCTCTTTTATGAAGAGACTGTCATATTTGGCATTTAAAATAATGGAAACCAAAAAAGCCGATTATCAGATGATATATATGATATTGCAGATGGGCAGATGACAGTGATCTTGGCAATGGCTAGCATGGCTACTATTCCAGATGTGTGATTAGTTTCTTTTTTTTCTAATGTTAGTTTCTGCATTTAAGTCGGTTTAAGTCAGTTTTAAGGCTGAGAGAGAGTCATTAGTCCAAAGTCCCCAGCTGGCTTCAATATCTAAAGCAGGGGTGTCAAACTGCCAGCCCACAGGTCGGATGCGTCATGCCGAAACAGTACCCACCCCAGCTGTGGCAATGGGAAAAAAGTCACGATATGTCACGACACATCGTGTGACACAGCGAGTTTGACACCCCTGATCTAAAGCAAGTGAGGGCAACTATGATCTCTTTACAATCTGTGGATTGTGTCAGAAGTTCTGGGAGTTGAAATCCACAGGTCATAAAGGGGCCATAGTTGCCCACACCTGGTCTAAACATGTATAGAACTTATGTTTCCCTCTCCTCCTCCCAGTCCTTAAACACTACATCACTTTGCCTTTCTATTCATACTACATTTTCTGAGCATATTACATTACTGAAAATGAACATCCAATCACACTGCTGATTATTAAACATTTCTAAAATAATGGAAACTCCTAAAACTATTCTAAATAAAATAGCAATTGGTTGTTTTAAATGAAACTCCTAATGGAAAATAATATGGCTAATGTTTCTATCTTGTACATTTTTCCTTATTTTTAAGGTTTTCCAAATTTCAGATTTTGTTTTTTATTCTTTAACTTATCAATCATTTCTCAGTAATTTTTCTCAGTAATATTCTCAGTAATTTGATTCACATCACCTGAGGTTCTGAGCAGCTGTTGCTGCTGCTTTGCCACTTTGACCAAAAGATCTTGATATGAATAAAAAAATTTTGCCAAATGTCTTGCACAGTTTTTAGCAACCAGTATCACTTTCAAAGCATGAACATTTAAATTATTTGATGTATTTATTCCATGTGGTTGACCAGTCTTGGGAAGTTTTAGGTTTATTATTTAATCACTTTCATTTTAATAATGATGGTGATTTGATCATGTAGTGACAGCTAACCAGCTGAAGCCATATAGTTTCATAACTCCTCACCCTGCACCAATTCCTTCCAATTGATATCTTATTGAAATATGTTACACATTCATTTTAAAAAATGGTTAGTATTCAGCAAGAGTTCTAGAGACCACACATCACAACACACCAGATAATATAGAAAAGAAGCTTTTAAGTAGTTAAAAAGTTAAAGTTACAGGATAATATTGGAAACATAGTATCAAAGGCTACCAAAATGATAAAATATTTTGAATAACTAAATTAGTCTGCTATAAAATCCAGTGCAGTACATCAATAAAATTTTAGAGAGCTATTAGTCAAGCCCTGCCCTTTTGGCTTATTCATAGTATTTCTTTACTAAGCAGATAAACAAATCCTTCCTTCCTTCCTTCCTTCCTCCCTCCCTCCCTCCCTCCCTCCCTCCCTATTTGGAGCAATAAAAATAGAATAATCATGCAATTATTTAAATTGATATACTTTGCCAAATGAATTAGTAACATGTTTTTCTTGTGAGGAAAATATCCTGCACAAATTCATTCAAAATGTAAAATATTACTTCATTTTGGAAATTGAAAGTATGTCATGTATGTATTTATCTATTTAGTTAATAGACGTTGTTCAGCATTGCTTTATTCAAGTCTAATCATCCGCAGTTGTAATGGTATAAAAATAAGTTTGTAGATAATTTCTATTCTTATTTAGCTTCTCTCTGAAAATTGTAACACGCTGTTTTGACCATAGGAAGTATTCTTTATATGTTAAGCAACTCCTTGCAAGTGAAAAGGAAGATGATAGATGAGCTGGGTAGTATGGCTGAATCAAAAAAATTAAAAGCCCATCATTGAAAGAGCTATTATTAGGGAGGTCAAAATGACAATTGCTTGGCTTCAGCACAGTTTTTATGTTTGACTGTCTAGGACTATGGACTTGTTTTTTGAAGATTATATCAAATATATACTTCACAGAATTCAGTTCTGCATTATACTATAATCCTGGGGCAAAAAAGAGGAACTATTAATGCCCAGTTAGAGTTTTCTGGAACAAATAAGTGAAGTGTTAAATGAATAGAGGAATACTTATTCCACTTTTCCATAGTCTGATATCTTCCACATCTATCAGGACAATTTGCTAACAAGGAATTCTGGTGAAGAAATTTCACATAAAGGAAATAAATTGTGAAGATGATCTAGTGGATATGTACTGCCAATATATTCTATTTATTTAGCAGGAGGAATAAGAAAACAACTTTTCTTCACACAACTGTAAATGATAATGTAAAATATCTGAGTGTTTGATTCTTAGATTGATAGTGTTTAAACACATTTAATTATCCTATTATTTACCTTAAGTTCTGGGAATAAATGTCAGGAAAAAATGGTTCTCCAATGTTCTCCAATATAAAAAATTATATTACAGAAGCTTTTCAACTTTCATTAATGTCAAAATATTGAAACTAAGTAGACAAAAACAGGAGCTAAAGTAATTATTTCAAAAGAAGAAAAGGGGAAGAGACAGTACTCTTCTTCAAGTCAAAGTTTCTTTTTAGAAATATGACATCATTAAAATCAAAGTTTAAAAACTTTATGATATCTATTGTATAGCATAGTATTTCCACCAAAAGGCTCTCCTGTACTTTTTGAAAACCCGCATATATATATGCATTATCTCTGAGTAATACTATTTGTTTAGAGGCCTGTAGTATCTTATTATTTGATGACATGAAGCAGAAGCAGAGGGAAAGGCTTTTAACAATACAGAGTTTTTTCCAGAAAGAAGCCCAGATTAAGAGACTGGTCAGTTCTGAGCTTCATGGAAGGGAGGAAGGAGCCACACCCTAGAACCTCTCAAGATAGTTCTAGAAGGTTGGAAGGGTGTAGCTTTAGTTTGGCAAGATTCTGTCTCTTAGGTGTAAGCAAACAAAGGAATGGACTCAACTGAACTGATAATGGAAACAGTAAATAATCGTTATGGCTTTTGATTCCTAACTATTTGTGAAAGATAAGAAGAATCAAGTCACCAAGTTGTACTGAATGCAAAATTTTGACAAAATGTTAAAAATGAACAGGTGATACCGACCGTAATGCATGGGGGAAAAGGAAAATATTCATTAATACAATATTTTTCAACCTGAATACTTATAAAACCAGAAAAAAAAGAAAATAAAAGATACCATACTCTTAATGACTATAAGTGACATTGCCTTAGCAAACAATGTCCATCTACTCTATTGTTCTGCTTTGATTCTCTGAGTAAAAAATAAACTCCATTGTATGTATTAAAAAGTTGTATTCGTGTTACTATAAACCTAAACAATCTACCCTTACATTCAAAGTATAAATAACAACGGCATTTACATTTAAAATCAAACATGAAGCTATTTCCTGAAGGTTAACTTCTAGGATCACAAATTTAAAAAAAGACAGTAAAGCATTCTTTGACTTTTGTTTCTGTTTTTGAAGATGATTAATAAAGCTATCATATATTGTTACAGTGAGACAACTTTTATCACACTGTCACTTATGCACAGAGCCAGCACATATTATAGCCCTGAGGAAGATTAAATTTATTGTCTTTAATTAAATGATTAAATGAATTCAAAGTAGTGATTAATGATTATGAACTTATTAGGGAATTAAATTTCATAATCATTAATCACTACTTTGATTAATTTTGTTTTAACAACAACAACAACAACTTTTACCTGCATAATCTATCCTTCTCACTTCAAAAGTTAATTAAAGATGGGATGAAATTCCAAATTTAAAAAGCCATCTCTCCCAAAGATATTACTGATAAAAGTGAGGGCCAAAATTCAGATTACTTTTCTATTTTTATTCACAGTGGAGTCACCATGGCCATTGAATCAGATCTAGGTAATTTTTACCAGTAACATTTTTTCAAATCAATAACATAAAATAGAAAATGCAGCAGTTGTGTATTTCAAGATAATAAATGGTTAAATTAAATCAAACTGCCTTAAAATGTTCCTCTAGGTTTTGAATGGTTCACACACACCCCTTTTTTCCCCTTTTGGTTAACTGATTTGTCTTGAAGAACCATTTTTCTTGAAACCACAACCAAATTACCAAGCAAATTAGTTTCTGAATACCAGTGATTACTGGGGTTGCACAAGAATTGCTTAACTTCCTTTTTAAAGACATGAATGGGCACAAAAGTAGCCATTCTATCTCAATCCCAGAAGATAGCTAGTCCAAGGTCACCCAAATGGCTTTCTGCTTAAGCTCATGGTCTCCTGGTTTCTAACCTGCTGTATTAACCACTACACCAAACTAGTTCTTTTCCACCACCTTTTCTCCCTCTCTGTCTTCCTCTCCTTAACCCTCCCTCCATTTCTCTCAGAACTGAAACAACATTTGCAGGTCAATGTGTCTCTACCACGTTCCCCGGAAAACAAGTGTTACTCAAATTTCAGTATACCCAAATGTCATCATTCCTATGAAAACCTGGTTGGTCGCCAGTCAGTACAATTCCAGATTCTAGTTGTCCTTGCCCTTTATGGCAAAAAAACTGGGTATAAGAGGGACTGACTATTTCCAATTGTTTCTTCCCACCCAGAA
The DNA here is from genome assembly GCF_001527695.2 of Protobothrops mucrosquamatus. Lineage (NCBI taxonomy): Eukaryota > Metazoa > Chordata > Lepidosauria > Squamata > Viperidae > Protobothrops > Protobothrops mucrosquamatus. The sequence goes on from NW_015387334.1 coordinate 199,340, forward strand.
TGTTCTAGAAAAGCAGGTGCACTCTGGGTTTATCTGTATTAATTGTGGAACCAAGAAAACATGCCTTTTTTTGGTGTATCTCTGCCTCTGGAACAATATCTCCCCCAAATATATCAAAGGCATCCTTTATCCTGGAGTTCTGAAAAGGACCCTGAAAAAAACCCCTTAAAATCCAGCTTTGGTCTCAGAACATGCTTAAACATGCTTAAGGAAGACCTGCTATGGTTTTTGCTAGTATTACAGTTGTTTTAGCTTGGGTTATCTGTGCTATGATATGTTTATAACTTGTTTTACTGCCTTGGGTTTTGTAAGCCAGCCAGAGTTTACTGGATTATGAGGCTATAACTAATTTAAAATAATAATAACAACAATAACTTAAATGGTGCCAACATTCAAGAAAAGTGATTTGGGATTTGGAACATTTGGTTTATCAGTTCAATAAGCATCCAAATCTTAAATGAAGATAGTTGATTTATCTTTCTTCAGGTATCACACTAAAAAGTTCACAAATAATATAAATGTTTAAGTGACCAAAATATTGTACCACATTTTTCTTTAGAATCTTTGTAAAAAAGAAGATTTTTATTCTTACCAGAAATAAGACCAAACACCAAAATAGCCTGATTATTTCATGGACTCTAAAACATTACCTTGGCACTGATGATATATGCCATTGTATGACAACTCGTATATAATTTTAAGATTTGTATTTGATGGTGTAAACATATCTTCCCTCTTTCATGTGGAAACACAGAGGAGGGAGGGAGGGAAGGAGACAAGCAGGCAGGCAGGACTTTGGGCCAGATCTTCTTTCTCAGACCTAGGAAGGGGGAAATAGCAAACTACTTCTGAAATTTTGCCAAGAAAGCTGTCCAGAAAATTGCTAGAAGTCAACACTGATTAAAGACAACAATAAAATAAGGAATTTTACCAAGTGTATCTATTATATTTATTCTTCATTTATGTTTTGACATAGATTTAATTTTACAAGCAGCTCCAAGATAAAGAGAAGAAAGGCAAGCAAAAATTGTTTGTGTACCTTTTTTTTTCTCTGCCATTCCGGTCCCCAGCCCCAATTTTTCAGTCAAACATATTTTCAACAACTCTTACTGTTTTTGGAAGCAAATCATAATTTCTAATTTTATTAACATCTTTTTACCTCTAAAAATATTTATCATTGCATGTTAAGAAAAGTTGTATTTGCAATGCTTTTCTGTTGATTAAGCCTCACTTTAACAGTATCACTCCAAAATACATTATCCACAGATGTGACTATAATTTATGATTCCAGTTTTAAATATTGGCAGGAGAACATGGGGACAGGATTCAGCATCAGCCAAGAGGAACATCAAAAGATATTTCTTGATGAATCAAGGAACCTAAAAAGTAGATTTGCAAAGTTGTATGTATCCTTTCTGAGCTCATATCCCAATAACCTCTTAGAGTGGTCTGATTAACTCAGTTACTATATGTCTATTTGCCCACTAAAACTTGTTTTCATTGCTAAAAAATACGGCTAACAAGGTGATAGTCATACATGGGTTACCGCAAGCAATTCTCTTATATCATTGATATTATTTTTGAGTATTTTTATTAGTGCCTCCTATAATATTAGATATTTTTTCTCAGTTTGACTAAATTAAAATCCCTCAAGCTGCTTTTCCAATTTAACTATGAAAAAGACACTTGAAAAAAATATTTTTTCACACATTATTTCCAGTACTTTGGCATCACATAGATATTTCCTTTAGCCTTCTCAATAGATAAGAAACTTCTGTTAACTAGCTGGCTAGATTACTTTAGTTTTTATAATAAAAATTAATGGAAATACAAAATAGAATTTGTTGAGTGATGGCATATGGCTGGAGATTTTGTAGAAGTGTGACTCATCTAATTTACAACTAGACAAAGCTCAACCTCTTGCTATGGGTAAAAGGTTCTGCTTTATACCAGGAGCTTTTTCCTTGATTAAATGTCAGAATAGAAACAGAAAATGCTCTTTGCTTCTCAAATATCACTATGCCATCTAAAGATGATGCCTTGATGATTAAAAAAACATAGAATAGAAGCACAGTTTGCTTAACCATAAGACTTTATAATATTTCACCATTTCCAACCTTATGCTTCCATGAATAGCTGTTCCACATACTCCACCTAAATGTCATTTGATTCCACATCATTATGCATACTGCATTAGCTTCCTAATCTGTTCCTGCATCTATGAATACCATACATGCTTTGACACTGACAGCTGTCTAAGGAAGTTGTGAGACTGAAAATGCTGAGTAATTCAGAGAGGAAGCTGAAATAGCACAGGTGCATCAGTTAATAGAATACCCGGATGTTAGGGAAAGGAAATTAAATATCCTCTAATGCAGGGGTGTCAAATTGCCGGTCCATGGGCCAGATGTGTCATATGGAAACTGCGCTCACACCAGCTCTGGCAATGGGAAAAAAGTCACGATACGTCACAACACGTCACGTGACACGGCGAGTTTGATACCCCTGCTCTAATGCATATTTCAGCAACAATTATATTTTTCTATCCCTGGGGTTTATAGATATGGACTATATGTTTCATATAGTCATGACATAATCTTTTATTTATTCTTATTCATGGTTTAGTTTGAATTGGAATGCTTCCTGTTATCTACTTATAATCAAATAAGACTTCCTATAAGTGCCAATAAGAATGTTCCTAACATTGTGATTTATTAGTGCTGTACTTCCTAATTTGAATTAAAGACAAATTACTCTTAATTCAAGTTGGCAATTATTGTCACCAACTATATATACCATGATCTCTGTTTGCGTTCTATTTGTGCTGTCATTTAAAAAATTACAGTTAGCTTAGCCCTAAGCAGACTCAGCAAAGTAATAATGAAGCATCATGTCAATTAAGGATTGTATCTGCCAACTATATAGCCTGAATTTAAAACTGGCTTGAAATATCAATGAAATGACTCTAATAATCACAAGTGGGACATTACTTCATCTCTTGGCTCAACTGAAATTCCAGTATAATAAAGCAGCGGTCCCCAATATTTGCGGCTTGGTGGTCTGGTGGAGAGGAGAGAGGGGAACTGGGCCATGCGAGCAGTGGGCCAGCTCACATGCACATGCACAGCTCAGCTTGTTCAAGCAGCAGGCTGATGCACATGTACATGCACATGCAGTTTGACTTTTGCAAGTTGAGCTGCGCCTGTGTGTGCATTCATACCTGCCCACTGCTCATGCAACTCAAGCTGTGTGCACACCCATGCATGCCAGCCCACCACTCACAGGCCCTGACTGTGAATAGGCCACAGCCTGATAGTGGGCCATAGCCTAGGCCCTAGGGGTTGGGGACCTCTGTAGTAAAGCACATCATCAAAGATCTGCATAGCTCTAATTATTACTTCTCATTTATTTCATGATTTTCAATTTCTCTCCCATTATAAACAATAATTTGGGTAACTTTCAGGCCAGAAAGAAGTCAAGAATCAATATAAAAAATAGCCCTGTACCTCTCTTCATGATAATTCTAATGTATTTATTTATTTTGTCAGATTTTGTGCATCTTGTCATTGATCATGTGCCTATTATATACTTTCCATTTCAAATTCCACATGAAATGCTCATAATTACACAAATATATAACTATTATATATATACAGTACATATATGTATGTATGTATGTGTGTGTGTGTATATATATATATATATATATATATATATGCAGTAAAAAACAAATAAATACAAACACCAGGATAATATCAAACTACAAATCATTTAATAAAATGCTGAGCTTTCGTCGGTCTGCACTACCGACATCATCAGAGCATAAGAGCAAGTCAGTGGGAGTCCCCTTTTTATGACACCAGCCGATTTTGCACACGGCTCCTGGACCTGGTCATCGGTCCATCCAATGTCCTTAATTGTTTTACTCCTAGGAGGCACACATTGGCTGTTCCCTTGGTGTTTTTTACTGCATGACTTTACCCAGGATTCAAATTTTTAACATAATTATATATATAGAGAGAGTTCAGACAGATCGGTCTGATTGTGAACACCTTGACATTTTCAACTGCCATACTGCAGTTTTACTCTTTTTACAATATCTCTTGCCTTGCCGCCCCCAACTAGGGGCATAGAGCAGGCTCAAGTCGCAACTGCGAAATATTTTTATATCCAAATTTCTTTTTTCTGACAGAGAGTAAAGAATTAAATTGGGAGACTAAGATGGACCATTTCTGGCTTTTTTGCCTTCATCAGTTAGCCATACCCTTTTTATGGGATTCGAACCTGGGAAGTTATACATACTAGGCAGTGATTTAGCCACTGAGCCACAGGTTCTCTTCCCCTCTTTGCCAGCAGAGTCAAGGGAGTAATTATAGGGAGTTCAGAAATTTGGATATAAAAATATTTCGCAGTTGCGACTTGAGCCTGCTCTATGCCCCTAGTTGGGGGCAGCAAGGCAAGAGATATTGTAAAAAGAGTAAAACTGCAGTATGGCAGTTGAAAACGTCAAGGTGTTCACAATCAGACCGATCTGTCTGAACTCCCTATAATTACTCCCTTGACTCTGCTGGCAAAGAGGGGAAGAGAACCTGTGGCTCAGTGGCTAAATCACTGCCTAGTATGTATAACTTCTCAGGTTCGAATCCCATAAAAAGGGTATGGCTAACTGATGAAGGCAAAAAAGCCAGAAATGGTCCATCTTAGTCTCCCAATTTAATTCTTTACTCTGTGTCAGAAAAAAGAAATTTGGATATATATATATATATATATATATATTTGTTTTTTGAGGTTTTCACGGGTGTTTATATGTGAGTCTTTGGTCATTCGGGTTTTCTCCCGTGTAAGATTAGAAGTATCATAGCGACGTTTCGATGAAATCACATCATCATCATCAGGCTTGTGTTAGGGACTCGTTTGCCAATGAGGGCGGGTTTCCAAATGGCTGGTAGGCGGGAGGTATCATCTCGTTTATTCATGCTGTGTGGGCGTTTTTCTATCTCGATGGCTTCTCTGATTATTCTGTTGTTAAAGTGTTCAGTTTTGGCAATAGTTCTGGTTTTTTTAAAGTCAATTTTATGTCCTGTGGCTTTAAGGTGTTGGACCAGGGAAGAAGTTGGTTCCTCTTTTCTGACTGAGTTCTTGTGTTCTTCAATGCGTGCATTTATTCTTCTGTTGGTTTGTCCGATGTATGTGGTGGGAATGACACCAGACCCACACTCACTAAAACCACACAGGATGTCACCACCACATATCCACGCAAAAAGCAAACCCAAACCCACACAGATGATGAGGCACGACCACAAACTAGAAGCCAGTCCACAGCTGCATCATCAGCCACTTTAAACCCC
>NW_015387334.1:208340-228249 GCF_001527695.2 Protobothrops mucrosquamatus
CCCAATTTAATTCTTTACTCTTTGTCAGAAAAAAAGAAATTTAGATATAAAAATACTTCGCAGTTGCGACTTGAGCCTGCTCTATGCCCCTAGTTGGGGGCGGCAAGGCAAAAGATATTGTTAAAAGAGTAAACTGCAGTATGGCAGTTGAAAATGTCAAGGTGTTCACAATCAGACCAATCTGTCTGAACTCCCTATATATATATATATATAATATATATATATATATATATATATATATATATATATATATATATATATATATATATATATATATATATATATATATATATATATATATATATATATATATATATATATATATATATGGAATATCCCTATTTTACAACCCAAATATTGGAAATTAAACATATGATTTTTTCCCCCAGTTTTGTAACACATGGTTAAATAACTGGATTTTCTAAGTGGTTTTAGCTGGTATTTCCACAATCCATTTCCTGCTCAAATGAACCTAGATTCTTTAAGCTCAATTAATAACTATGCTTTTAAATAATTTAGCAAACATAAAATGTTTTAATGTTTATAAAAATATTAATGAACATTAATATGCCTTGGGAAGTCCCAAAAGATGGTGAATGTTTATTTTTAAACCTACCTCTTACAGTAAGAGGTGTACACTCAGCAATGGGCATTCTACAAGCTGTGCATGAATTATCTTTGAATTTGTAATCTCTATGTTATGGGGCAAAACAATATACATATATATACATATATGTATACAAAAACATATATATTGCAGGCTAACACTGCCTATTACCTGGAGTTCGATTCTGCCCAGCTCAAGGTTGACTCAGCCTTCAATCTTTCCAAGGTCGATAAAATGAGGACCCAGCAAAATGCTGACTCTGTTAACCACTTAGAGAGGGCTGTAAAGCACTGTGAAATGGCATATAAGTCTAAGTGCTATTGCTATATATGGTATGTAAATATATTTCAAATAAAATAACACTATCTTGCTCACTTTTTTCAGTATATTTGTATCATTTGTATCATTTCAATTTGGACAGAGGATGGATTCATTTTATGAAAGACACAATTATTTTTTTTCATCCATAAACTAAATGTTTTCATCCATAAACTAAATGTTCAAAGTTTTCTTGCATTAATTTGGCATATTTTTTTATGGTAAGTGGAGGTTATTCAACATTTTTTAATGTTTTCAGATTTGTAAAATCAGTGAAATATTATTATGTGTTAGCGACTGCTAATGTTATATAAAATATACAAAAATCTATTCCCAGTTATCACCTTCCAAGCATTTAGTATTCATTTCCATTACCAAGTAAGTCACATTTATTCTGAACATTAGACGGTTTGGATCACAATCCAATTTCTTTCTGAATTTCATATTGGTGTATGAATAGTAGCTTCTGCAAGAAACAATGGAAAATAGAGTATTACGTTCTCAGGAAGCAGAGTCTACAGTATGAAAGAAGCACAGTTGAAACAATTTGTTTCACTGCAAAATGCCTATGTCCTACCTGATCCTAAAAAAAAACCTTCTCTGAAAGGGTTTTACCATGAACAAACATCTCTCACAACTAGAATATTGTTATAGCAGCAGTGAAATAACTTTAATTGCCCAATAATCCAGACCAAAGTAGAATGTGGCAATAAGATTGTTAGTAGATAGAGAAACTAGAAATGAGTAAAGGCATGAAACCTTATGTTCCTTGTTGCTGGGTTCAAATTTTGAAACTAATCTCAAAGCCTCCAGTTATTTTCTAATTTTGGTGGGGGAGGGAGAAGCAGTTAAGTATGTCATGATAAGCTCCACAATTAGCTAAAAGAAATTGCAGGATCCAGTCTGAATTGATCACTGGGACCAGAGGCTTCTTCTTCCAAGCTTTTGGACTTGGGCTGGAGGAACAGCTCATTCCCATTCTCAGGGAGCTTCTCTCTCTCTCCAGAATGTGTGCACTGGGGTGTTCTATGCATAGTATTTATATGGTGCCTGGTTGTGTGTGGCTTTTAGTTGTTAATTTGGATGTTGATGGCCAGATGCTAACTCGTTGATTGTTGTTTCTTTGTGCTGCTGCAACCTTGGCTCCTAACTACATGGTAAGCTGGTAGTAAATCAGCACTCCTATTGACTGACAAGGGCCCATTTCCAAGGCTTCAATCATTTCTCTGACTATTTTTGTCCCTGCTCAGGCAACAGTCTTAATAACTATGAAATTAAATGCATATCTTTGTTCATTGCAATGTGAGGCTATCAATGAGTTTGTGTCTCTTTGTCTAACCATTTGCTCATGTTCTTGCAATCTTGTCTTCAAGGTCTCTTCCAGCTCTATTCTATTCTATAATGGTGGTTAGCTTTCTCCCTATCTGTCCTACATAGTCACAGGGGCAATCCACGCATGAAATTCAGTAAATTACATTAGAAGTTTCTCCCACATCCATACGCTCTTTGTAATGCAAGATTTGCCCTTGTATGGCAGTCTCTGGGTGGTAGCCAATGCCCACTTGCAAATCTCAGAAGCTGCATTCTACTGAAATGCTTTTGATGCAGGCAGACAACCAGTTGTCTGTGTGGATGCCTCTTCCAGAAGTCCATTCTGGGCCTGGGCAACAAAAAATTAGCTACCGGTTCTGCTGAAGTGGTGCAAACTGGCTGAATCCCACCACTGATGGCAGGGTATGCCATATAGTCGGTTGCCTATAACTACTTAGTTTATTTGTCATGAAAACAATTTTGATTTTATTGTAATGAACACAAGAAATAAAAGTTCTATTTTTATAATGCATTTCTACAGTTTTATATCAATTTCCCACTAACCCTCAAATATAATTCCTTTTGTCTTCTGAAGCCTGGCAATATTACTCCTAAGCATTTTTCCCACTTTGACAATTATTTACATGAAGTAAGGTCAGTGATGCAGGACAGGGAAACATATCAACAATGGGAAAATTGTTGTATTGTTCATACTATTCTGACTTTATTATTGAAAGGTTTATAGAAAACCTTGTTTAAAAAATTAAATACATTTTTAGACATATAAATTATGAATGTATTATTGCTTTGTGCCAGTCAATGTCCTGGTGCATAAAGTAAGGTCAGAAACACAGTATGAATATAGAAAAAGTTGATAATACCCTTTAAAATTATTGAATAGAAAGACTAGGAAATGAGTTCTCAATTCTTGATATACAGGATACTTGTTTGGGGGAAGTCATTGAACTTGCCATAATATTGTAGATTATAAACATCATATATTAAAATATTTTGAAACATGTAAGAGATTTTTTAAAGCCTTCAATGATTTTCTACTGATTATAGCCTTTCTTACTACATCAATTTTCAAGAAAGTTGTTGTAATGTTGTAATGCAATAAAAACATTATGAATTAGTGATAATTAAATGTGAACACCAATTGGAGATAATCTGGTAACCTGGTTTTAAATAATCTTTTACAAAACAATTCTATGTTTTAGAAACCCAACAACTATAATAATAGAAAAGAATGCAATATCAAAGTTTTTTGGCAATTTTTCTCTTCAAGCCAAGTGCTATTTATATGCCAACAGAAGCATTACCATTATCTAATAACCTATTCACCAGACAAAAGTCAATATATTCAATGATCAAGATCAGGCTTATAATTTCTTTCTTTTAAATTTCTTTAGTAGTAGTTTCAAAAACTCTGGAAGTTTTACCTCCTGCATAGGTGATATTCCTGAAATAAGCAGTTTTTTTTAAACTGCTCCAAATAACTCTGTAGTTTCCTATGTTTGATTTTCAATTATCTATTTTTTTCAAATATTTAGAAGAAGCATTATTTACATATTTTTTGCAGTATGTAATACTTCTCATTGGTAAAACCCAAAACCAAAGTTTACACCTCAAGCACAAAGTCCAAAAGCAGTTTCCAAATAGAAACAAAAGTAATTGTGTTTTTTTTATTTTAACAAAGCAGTTAGTTTAGCCATCTCTGCTAACTCCATTAACTTTTGCAGCCATTTGTCCATTGTGGGGATCGAAGTGTCCTTCCATTTTTGTGCATAAAGTAATCTTGCTGCCATGAACATATAATAACATCAAAGTTCCCCCCCCAAAAAAAAAAAATTCCTCATCTTTTGTCCATTAAACCCAAAAGAAAAGTTTCTGGATTTATCTTTATATTCACTTTAAGAATCTGTATTAGAATATGAATCCTATTCCAATATTTCTTTGCTTTATCACATGTTCACCATAAATGGTAAAAAGTCCTTTCTTTATATTTGCATTTCCAACATTCATTTAAAATACCTTTGTACATTCTTTAAAATTTATCTGATGTTAAATACCAATAGTACAGCATCTTATAAAAATTTTCTTTTAAATTGTAATTTAGTGTAAATTTTAAACCTTTCATCCACATATTTTCCCATTGTTCATGCATTACATTATATCCAAAGTTCCTTGCCCACTGAATCATACAATCCTTTACATTGTCACTTTCCAAATTCAAATTCAATCACATTTTATAGTCCTTAGTAATTATATGTTCATCACTACCACACAGTAGGATTTCTAATTCATTTTTAACATAACTCCTAACTCTGTTTGTCTAATTGAAATCTTTTTTCCAATTGTAAATATGTAAACCAATGGCAGACATGCTAGCTCTTCCTTAGACTTGAGGATAGGATCACCAAAATTAAAAGATATTATTTTACCATAAGTCCACTAGTCCAGCTTTGCCACCATTTCTTTTCTGTTATCAAGGTCTATTATTCCATATAGAGACTTTAGCATGAAAAAAGTTGAATGCCACCAAGCTTAATAGTTCTTTTTTCCTGGTCTTTCATCTGTTTAATATCATACCCAAAGTATATCAGTTTCCGCTTGCTGATTAATGCCTCAAGGAACTAATTAGTCTTCTTAATAAAGTTCTCAAAATCTCCTTTGCTTTGCATTTTCTTTCTCTCGCTTTTCCTCAATATTCAATATTCTGTCAATTGTAAAGCTGCTTTAAGTATTCCAGTATTTTAGGATACAAATATTCTTATTTTTAATGATTTTTCTGAATTGTTCTCTATTTCTTCATAGACTTAATTTCACCACCTTTTCCCTTCTGCATTATCAATCTTTAACATTTCTTGAAGTGAAATAAGGAAAACCAACATTTCAATTGTCTGCTTCAAGTCTGTATTCAGTAAGCCAGTTGATGGACATTACCTTTGTTTTCTTAAATATTGAACATTGTTTTATATTGTTAAAGTGGTAGTATTTTGATCTCCAGTTTTGATCATGACTGATATTGAATCCAATTTTGCCATTCTTATAATATACCTCCTCTATGTGTTAAAGAGATATAGAGAATATATATTCTTGTTCCACTTCCTTCTCTATTCAAAATCAGTTTGTCTCTCTAAACATAATTGTAGCTTCTTGTTCATAGTACAATCAATCAGAGAAATTATCAGATGAATTAGTCTTACTGTATTAGACATTCTGGCCTGATCTAAATAATTAAAAAATGCTTGGCTGAAATCAAAAAAGCAAAGATTTTTTTAAAGAAATTCTTCAGGGTCAATTTTATTTTAACTATGTGATCTTATGTCTCCTGCCTTTTCTGAAATATGTTGATTTGTTACTTCTCATTCATGTATTGTTATATTTTTTCTGTGTAAGATATCATCAAATCTTAAGATATCATCAAATCTTGCTCCATCTGGAATTTCTACAGTCATTCTCTTGGATTTCTTTTGTTCAGGATATATGCACTAATATTTTCTAGTATATAAGCCTTATTTCCTTCTTTTACATTTGTTGACATAATTATGTTATTTTAGCTTTATGCAGCTTTTTACATGGATACTTTTTCTTTTTACAAATTTATCTTTTTATACAATACTATTTGTAAAAGGAAAATTGGTATGATCTTTTCCTCTATCTTTACGTTCATTTGGTTCTATTAGATTTTAAAGTCTTCTGAAAATTGATTTGACAGGATGTCTTTTCTTCTTTGAGTGTCACAAGCATAAATACTGCTACTCATATTCTCAGTTAAGTTCTAGTTGATAAAATGTATGACCAAGCTTTGTTCATTGAAAATGAAAATGGTTTCTATTGAAAGTGTCCTTTCTTAGTTTTTTTTTTAAAGGAAATCCTATGCTATGCAGGAGCAGGTTTGCTGTAATTGTTAGGCCTCAGATTTTAAACTGGGAGATTGTGAGTTCTAGTCCAGTCTTAAGCATGAAATCAGCTGGGTGATCTTGGGCCACTCACAGTCTCTCAACCTAAAGAAGAAATGGGCAGAGAATACCATATCTCTGTGTCAGGAATATATACTTCCAGCAGTATCATCAGTGGTGGGTTTCAAATATGTGAACAACTGGTTCTCTGTGTCCATTCTGGGCATGGGCAACAAAAAATTAGCTACCGGTTCTGCCAAAGTGGTGCAAACTGGCTGAATCCCACCACTGATTATCATGTAAGGCATGAATGTTAGGTGTCTAGCTAAAAAAAACAGGCACCTATATTGGGCAGTAGCAATATATGAAAATATTGGAGGCACATGATCACTTTACAATACAATGTTAATGATAAACCACTCTTATTTATTTATTCAATACAACCACATGGATATAGAATACTATATAGAATATAAAATTACTATTGAGTCAGCAGTGGCCAGCAGAAATTATCAAAATCTGCATATGTTATGTGAAGACCCAGTTCCGTTGAAAAGTCTATAATGCTGCAAAAGGTGGAAGTTTTAATGAGATATTTTGTATTGGTTAATTATGTTTTCTTTGTTACTTATTTTATTTCATTTGTACACCACTCAGAGTCATCTAGTCTGAATTGGCAGCCACATATATGCAAACATACACACACAACACAGACAAGTGAGAAAAATATAGAACTCCCAAAGCATTTTTCATTCTATAGAATAAAATAGAACTTTATTTATCCATCTGCCCATATATCTAACTTAAAGAGTATTTTAACTTTATAAAAAGAAAACTACTAGGTTCATTCTCCATTTTAGTGATCCCTTAAACATTAAAGCTTGTAGTACATATTATTTCTAGCATTTGAACAACTCTCCAGAGAAAACAGCTGTTATTTGGCACAGATCATTAAGATAAGGTAGATAAAATTCAGTGAGTTCAGTAAAAAAAATCAGTTTTGATCTAAAGAAGTTAATTGGATTGAGTTGTCTTTTATGAATATTGTCTACAGTCTTACAATTTGAGGAAAAATAACCAAAGTAATATAAACAACTGCAAAGTAATAAAATACAACACAGCATAGAATACTTATATTGGAAGACATTTTTCTAAAGTAATGGGACTTATTTATGAGTAAATATGTTGGGGATTGCAACTTGAAGCACATAAATAGACATATATTTTTGAATACTGACTAAGATAAATGTAGCATCTGGGGATTAATAGATTAATAGATACATTAAGACAGTGGTGGTGAACCTATGGCACGCATGCCAGAGGCGGCACTCAGAGCCCTCTCTGTTGCCAGCAGCAGTTCCATCAGGCCACCACCGCTGCCCGGAGCACAAAGGAGGCAAAGCGGCTGACTAGCAAGCTTGAGTAGAGATGGTAGAGCAGAGATCACCAACCATGATTGGCGGACTGGAAGAAAAGGGAAGGGGAAGCATTTTACAAGCGTGTGCGCGCGCACGGGGCCGCGAGCCTACACATGCTGCACTTGGGGCGCGGCTAGTGCCTGCGTGATACCTACCCCATTCTTGCATGGTGCAGCGCCTTGTATCTGCACCCTGCGGTGCGGCGGCAGCCATTTTTGTGCCTTGCAGCATGGTGGCCCATTTTTGCGCTTCTAGTTTTTGCGTGCCAGAGGCAGCACTCAGAGGCACCTCCCTGCTCCCCCCTGAGAACCCCATAATACTGATGCGCCCCTGGCACTTTGCAATAAATAAGTGGGTTTGGGGTTGCGGTTTGGGCACTCGGTCTCTAAAAGGTTCGCCATCACTGCATTAAGAGCAATATGTAAGTAACAATAGCAATTTGCCTAGTAATTCCATTCTTTAATTTTGTGTTAACTATTTAAACTCTTTATTGTCCAGCCCATACAATAAAAATGTCTGTAAAAAGATATCAGAAACATACTGAACTTCCTTGCTGAAGTCTCACCTTTGTTCATATTTTAGAAGTTTTATTAACAAATTTCAAGCAATATTAAATACAGGCTTGGTAATATGAAAACTACAACAATAACAAAAAAAATCTTATTCATCTAATAATTTGCATTTTACAAATAAGTTTGTTTTTAGTAATTCATATCTATTAATTCATATCGATTAATCTGTCAGTTTAAAGCAATGAATAAGATTATTGTAAGTTTTAATAATGCTTTTTTGGTATAACTTGGCTTTGTATATATGAACCTGATGGTAACTATAAAAGTTCTTTGGACATTTCATTGCTTTATGTTTTATTATTTGTTGTAAGTGTGATATAGTAAAGGGCTGGTCTAAATCAAAGGAATCCCAAGTTCAAGTCCACCATCAATCATGGTAGTTCACTGGAAGACTTGAGTCAGTTCTTCTGTGTTAAGTGAACTAGCCTACAAGGTTATTGTGGGGAAAAAATGTGATAATTTTATGGATAGCTTATCGTATTTCACATCATTAACTAATGATGTTCCTTATTAACCTTAAACAATTGTTCTAATTTTAAGTGCACTAGTGTCATTAAAAACAATTTTTTATACACAGCAAACTGTTGTGCGTGTTTCAAATTTGTCTGAAAAGGTAATAGATTTTTAATTACAACTAAGCAAAAAGAAAGATAAATTAACAGGATTAAAATGCACTTTATGTTTGGTAGCCTGGAATGAGTGAATGTTGTCTCTGTTTTCAGAAGCAGTCATAATGAAGTTCTTGTAGTTTTGGCATATACTGTAGGAAAGGGCCAAGTATGGCCATTTGGGGAACGGCTAGGGAACATATCTTTTTATTTATTTAGCAAATTTAAATGCTGCCAGTTCCTCATAGTTTCAGGCAGCTTATCCCTCAGAGAAGAAATGATTTTATATGGTTTTATATTATTTTTAATTGTAGGTTATTTTTATAATTTTTAAATTGTTTATGAGCTTCTTGGATTCTCATGTGGAGATATGGATAATATTAGATTAATACATAAATAATATATATATCACATTGTTCACAGTGTCCATATGTGATAATTTCAGTTTCTACTAAGAACGTAACTAGAACTAATTGTTTATTTGTTTAGGAATTGATAAGATCACCCAGCTTACTATGACTCTGGACAGTGTACAGTAAAAACAATAATAAAATACAACTTGAAAAATCCAAGCACTGCATGGAAAAACAATTACTGAAAAACTATCAAAAACACAGGAGCTAGGAGCCATCTCTACTCTGATTCAATCCTTGGGAAAAAAACAGGTTTTAAAGGCTCTTTTAAACATGACCAAGGTGGCAGAGGGTGGCAGATGCAACTCATGGGGACTATGCTACAGATGGCAAGTGCTGCCACAAACAAGATATGCTTCCTAAGTCTCATCAGGCAGCACTGTTTAATGGATGAACTGGAACGTGCCAATTCTGCACAATTATATAGGCCAGACAGAAGCCATGGAAAATAGCCAAGTCCTATGCCATGAAAGGCTATTACACTGTGCTTCCCATAAGTGGAAAATGTATGGCACTGGAAAAAAAAACCTCTCAGAAGTTAGATATGTTATGTTAATATCATGGTGTAGGTTTCTGCTACTTATTCATCTGCATCTTTATTCTTCATGTTTTATTAAGTTAAAGTCCATGTCATGGTTCCAATAGATGAAACCAGTAAAAGAACTTCAAGGCAAGAATTCTTCCTTAGAGAACATTTTATTAGGAAACAAAGTCTCGGCACTTACATAGTTGAACCCAAAACTGAGATTCCCTCCTCCCAGATACAAAATAACAAGTTGCAATTCCCACCCCACAAACACTGTCATAAATTACATTTCCCAATTAACGCAAGATGCGGGCTTTTCTCACCAGCTTCTCAGCCTGCCAAAACCATGTCCTTGAGTTCCCACACTTCTACATTGTTATGGCTGGCTAAACCCTCAAGCATTTATTCCATCCCCCCTTCTACATCTGAACTCTAAAATAATAAAAAGGCACGTTAGAAGCAAAAGTAAAAATGACTAATTCTCAGTTGTCAGAGCGACGACATCCATTATCACAGCATTGACATCCAGCCCACCTTAACAGAAAGGAGTAATCCTGTGATTTAAACAAAAGCATAGGTTAAGGGTTGCCCCTTGGCTTGTTGGGGTGTTTGTCATAGAATTTACAGATGAGCCTATTAGCTTTCACATCATTGGGTTTCACCCATGTGGCCTCTGATAATGGATATCCCTTCCACTGAACTAAATATTGCAATTTTCCTTTAAAAATCCTAGAATCAAGAATACCTTTTACTTCATAATGTGTTTGTCCAGCTATCACTAGGGGACCAGTTGCTTTCTTGGGAGAAGGTCGTAAAGTAGAACACTTGAATGGTTTTAATAAACTGCAATGAAATACAGGGTGAATCTTCCCTAAAAGTCATGGGAGTTTCAACTCCACTGTAATTGGATTTATGATTCTGACAATAGGGAAGAGACCTAGGTATTTCGGTCCTAACTTCTTACTAGGTAACTTAAGTCGTAGGTATTTTGTGGATAAATAAACCTTTTCTCCAACATGGAAAGATCTCTGGAGAGATTGCTTTTTATCAGCTTGTTTTTTATATGTTTCTGAGGCTTTTTTCAGCGCTGTTTTTGTTTTGCTCCAAACCCCCCCCCCATTTTGACATCTATTGGTCAAGAGTCTGAGAGGTAGAGGGTCCTCGAGGATACTCAGGTATTGAGTTGAATTCTTTTCCTGTGGCACTCTTAAAAGGAGTGAAACCAGTGCTGCTATGAACAGTATTGTTGTAAGCCACCTCAGCAAAAGGGAGGAGGTCAGTCCAGTTCATTTGTTGATAGTCCACATAGCACCTAAGATACTGCTCCACCACTGAGTTTGCTTTTTCAGCCACCCCATTCGTAGATGGATGAAAAGCTGACAACAATCCTTATGACAAGCCAATTATTTTCAGGAAACCCCTCCAAAACCTGGCTGTGAATTGCACCCCCCTGTCAGAGATTATCTGTTTTGGTGTGCCGTGCAGCCTGTAAATGTGCTTAAGGAACATTTTGGCTAGTTTCTGGGCTGACAGGAGTCCCTTGCAGGCGATGAAATGAGCCTGCTTTGAAAAAAGATCAATCACAGTCCATATTACCGTATTTTCTCTGCTTTCAGGTAACTCAACTATAAAATCCATAGTGATCTCTTCCCATGGCTGGGAAGGGTCCTTGACTGGCTGTAATAGTTCAGGGGGCTTCCCTGGAATTCTTTTCATGGTGGCACACACCGGACAGCTTTTGACATAGTTTTCCATGTCCTGCAATAATGCGGGTAGCGATCGGGGCTCTCAGAGGAGCGATGTCGCTCAGGGCTAACATACCATTCTCAGCGACCAGGGCTGTCATGTTGCCGGTGATGGGCTATACTCGATGACCATCGGTGATGATTGGGACTGGCTCGCTGCCACTGATGGTCCGGACTTCTCTCTCACATGGGGCTCGAGGCTAATGCCAGAGATTGTGAAGGTGGGGAGGGAGCCCTGGCCCCTAGCACGGGACTAGGGCTTCTTCTGGTTGAGGAACTGCCCCTGCCTCGATCATCCTCCTTTTTGCTGGTAGGCAGTGGACGGGTAGTGCTCTCCTTGGTTCCCACCTCCAGCCCTTCAAATATTTCCCCAAGATGCTCAACCGACTGGCTCCAGACTGCAGTCAGGTACTTCCAAACACCTGAGTCGTCTGATGGTGCCATTCTCTTTACCCCTTGTCTATCAGGAATGCGTGTTCTTCGGGGAGCTGGCAGCGAGTATTCAGTCTCTGTTGCTTTCGAAGGATCCCTCTTCATCTGGCTCATTTCTGATCGCTTAAGGTCTCCACTAGGCAGGACCCACTTAGATGACCAGATGAGTTCTTTAATCTTTGGTCTTGCCCCCATCACCGAAGCATCCGAGACAGTGCTTTCAACCGGCGCGATGGTCTGCACTCCATCCGCCAATGTACCAGCTGTGGCTGCGGTGCTGCTGACAGGGTTCTACTTCCTCTCCATATTGGGATCTTCCCTGAATCTTTGTCAGCCTCACTTCTACTTTGGGTAGGTGACTGGCGCTCAGGACCTCGTAATTTTAAAGAAAAGGGGAGTTTGGGGTTAATGTCATGGTTCCAATAGATGAAACTGATAAAAGAACTTCAAGGCAAGAATTCTTCCTTAGAGAACATTTTATTAGGAAACAAAGTATCGGCACTTACATAGTTGAACCCAAAACTGAGATTCTCTCCCCCCAGATACAAAGTAACAAGTTGCAATTCCCACCCCACAAACACTGTCATAAATCACATTCCCCAATTAACGCAAGATGCAGGCTTTTCTCACTGGCTCCTCAGCCCGCCAAAACTTTATCAGACCATATCCTTGAGTTCCCACACTTCTACCTTGTTATGGCTAGCTAAATCCTCAAGCATTTATCCCATCCCCCTTTCTACATCTGAACTCTAAAAGAATAGAAAAGGCACATTAGAAGCAAAAGTAAAAATGGCTGCTGATTCTCAGTTGTCAGAGCGATGACATCCATTGTCACAGTGTTGACAGTCCAAAGTACTGATAATAAGTTAAAGTCCAAAGTACTAAATCTGAAATGCAATGAAATAGCAGTATCGTAATATAAAACTACTCTCTCGTTCTTCCATTAGTTTTGAGGGAGGGTCCAAATTACTAATGTTGTCAAAGATTAAGAAGTGTGAGAACTGATATTAATACATGAATCAATATATAGCTGTTATGAGAAACCAGGATCTATAGTAGGGATGTCAAACTGCCGGCCCATGGACCGGTTTCATCATACCGAAGCCGCACCCACCCCATTGCTGGCAATGCAAAAAGAGTCGTGATACATCATGATACATCACGTGACGTGGCGAGTTTGATACCCGTGATCTATAGGATCCATTTGAATTTCTATTACATTCATACAAGCTTTGTATAACCACAAAACCACAAAATCAAAAGATCTAATTTACATAAATTAGACTTTGGAAACATCTCTGATTTTACAGATACAGTATGTATAGACTATATACAGCACTGGTAAACATGGAACATTACATCGGACAACATTTTTTTTTCAAACTTTGCTTCCTGAAAAAATGGTGATGGCAAGTTAACACTAATGGCATGTTAAAAATTAATATGAAAAATGAAATGGAGTATATACATTTGCTTTAGGCTATGCACATATGCAGCATTTACTATTAGCCTTTACAAATAGATTAAACAAGCTTCTGAAGTGCATATTTAAATAAAATCAGTCCTGCTTAAAGAAGGGTTTTCAACTAAAAGATCTTACAACTAGGATCTTCATTTGAGTTCTAATAACATGATAACATAAAATAACCAGTAACTTTTAGACACATAATAATGTATCAATAGATATGGCACAACTGTGAAGACCTATTCTTATAGAGTGGAAATTAGTTAACAGTTGCAAATATGTTAATTTCAAATGAATTTCAACATTTGTCTTCAGTTAGAATTTTTCTTTGACAAAGAAATATAATTATATAATATATATAATTAGATATAATAATATATATTATATAGTTATAGCATAATCTGCAAAATGGCCATTGATATGAGTTCACTGTAAGAAAGGGAAAGATATAAGAACATGGCATTAATCACTTTAAAAACGAACATTTTAATCCCTGTTTCATGGACCAACAGATTCCACTGGATTTAAAAGGAGCCAATCTTGCTTAAATTATCACTATACTGTACTGTTTACCCTTCGTCTATTTCCTATAGTTAATGTAGCATGCCATTAAACTTTATTTAGTTGATTGCCCGTGGTCTTATAATAAAATTTACCAGTAACCCTTAAAGCAAATTTATTCATCATTTTTACCTGATTGTTTCATTAGTTCTATGATTCTTCCAGAAGCTGCAAAAAATACTTATAATCTACCTAAGCTGCACAAATCCAGACAATCCAAATAATATAAGGTAACAAACAGCCAGTTACCTGTAACTCTTTGCTGCTATTCATTAGATCTTTTCTAAGATACAAAATTAATTTAAGAAGCCAAAATATTTCTAGTATAAATTTAGAAGCCTTTCTCCAACACATCAAATTATGTTGCTGCACATCTCCTTATGTGATTCACAATTCCAGACCTTATGAGATATTGAGATAAACAAATGTGCCAATTTACAGATCATTTAGTTTCTTATATCCTCCAAAATAAATTTTACTTGTGCCAATTTTCAGATCAGTTTGTGAATTCTCCAAATGTCAGCATGCAAATTAATATAAATATTCATGCACATTTCTGGTATTATATACCACTCAGCCTGAAGTGTAGCCAATTTATGTCACCCATACTGCCAGAATAATATAGCTGTCAAAAATGACTATTTACTGCTGCAGGAAAGTATGAATTGAATAATTTTACCAAATATGCTATCCTGAGAAAACTGATTATCTGGTTCCATCCTAGTACACACTCAGATTTAAATTAGGATCATAATCAGTCTTGGTTTCTTTATAAGAGCAGCATTATTTTTTTTAATGAAAGGAAGGATATGATAGCAATGTTTCAATATTTGCCACAAGAAAGGGGGGGGGGTTCAACCTATTCTCCAAAGTACTTGAAGGCAGGATGAGAAGCAATGGGTGGAAACTAATCAAGGAGAGAACCAACCTAGAACTAAGGTTTCTGACAGAACAATTAATCAGTGAAATGATTTGCCTCCAGAAGTTGTAGGTGTTCCAACACTAGAGATTTTTAAGAACAGATTGGGCAACCATTTGTCTGAAATGATATAGGTTTTTGAGCAGGGGATTGGACTAGAGGACCTCTAAGGTCCCTTCCAGCTCTGTTATTCTCTTATTCTGTTATTCTATTTGTTCTCCTAGACTTCTGAACACCATGTTATTCCATCAGCTATGGTACCCATACCAGGATAGGAGCTGGAAATACTGTGGTTTTTAAGATTATTAAGAAATTACCCAGAATTTCAGACAGAATTATTATCTACCAAACACTTAACTTTTTTAAAATTTCAATTATTGCCAATAATTTGGCAAAGTGCAAAATTATTGTCTGTGATATGCGCACATGGGGAATCCTAAATTGGAAAATGCTTGCTTTACCCAAAATGGATGTTCAATTCATTAGCACAAGAATTTCAGCTTGAGTTTCAATTTCTCTAAAGGAACAAATATGATGTTTGGACCCCTCTACTGTTCCTGAATGGTATATTTAAAAATTTAGCATGTATGCCAAAAATCCTTATTTTTGTAAAGAAAATCCTGTACATTCAACTTATTCTAATCCAGACACATAAAATTACTATAGATAAGATAAGAGATAAGATAATTTTTATTGTCATTTTTTATTGTGGCACACATTAAAAATGAATTGAAAGTGCACACATACCTAACACACATATAAACAAGCTATATACAACATATGTATATACCTACACCCTTACATATAAATATGTATAAATATTAATCACAATTATAACACAATCTACTTTGATTCCCTTTACAAGAATGCTTGCAAAACATAGTTATGACAAAACAAAATAGTCATTATCTATTGTGCATTATACAGACTACATAATGCTGGTCTTTAAAATTTTTCCATTATTTCTTTTTATTTCCAAGCCTAATTAAACATTCTGATTCTGATTTATAAAGTGATATGCTGCTTAAATGAAAATGTCTGAAAAAATATTTACTTCCATGTGAACATTTCTGAAAGACACTGTTACTTAACCCACTTCTTAGGGAGTTGAGGTTGGCAAAGAACCAAACAACTTTAAATAGCTAATAAAAAATCAAGTGTTTTGCTGAGCAGCATGCTGAAATAGTTCAGGGATAAAATCAGTGGTGGGATTCAAATATGTGAACAACCAGTTCTCTGTGTGGATGCTGCTTCTGGAAGTCCATTCTGGGCCTGGGCAACAAAAAATTAGCTAACGGTTCTGCCAAAGTGGTGCGAATTGGCTGAAACCCACCACTGGATAAAATCAAACTAAAGTCCTTCTATTTCATCCAACTATCTGCATTTTATCTACCTTGTTTTAATTTTATCTCCTTTCTCTAGAATAAATCAGCAAAAACACTTACCGTAGAACAGTAATTAAACATTATATAACTAGTAACTCTTGGTGCTTGAAACAAGGCCTAAAACATGCTTCTGAGATAAGGACTGAGATTTCAACATACATTTTTTCCCATCTGTCCAACAGGACTTTTTTTTATGTACTACAAACATTAAAGTGGGGAATGCAGATATGATAGTATTGATATGGTGCCACAGTGAGCCATAAAACATCAGATAAATTGTGCCCTGTTGAAAAGTCTAAATAAATGGGATTTGGCTTTTATTTCCAAAGTGCATATGATACATCATCACAATTTGCTGCAGTCTTTTCTGGTTACTAAAAGTCGAACTTTGTCACTGAATATTAGTTTTAATGGGATCCATTATATCAAAGATCAAGTGGTATCTTTAAATAGGCACAGAAACAATCAGAGTCCTCAAAAGAGACTGGCTTTGTTCTCCTACACATTTTATAAAACTAAGAGAAAATGCTTGGAAGCTGAGAGAGAAGAGCAAGGAGTAACTGTTTGAATTTGAAGAGGACAACTCACTGATCCCTTGCAAAGGTTTTCCCGCTGTGAACATGTGTTGATGTCTCAGTCATTATTGAAGAAAATAATATGTAATTAGTTTAGCAAAGCTGATGTACTTATTTTAATTGAAACATATGGCTTGCTGCTTCTCTTTGTTTATCCTATATTCTATGTTAAATCCCCCTTTATATATGGAGATTTAGTTTGTTAGATTTTATAATGGAAATTTCTATTAAAATCTTTCTATAGTGTAATATAACTATTTCCCGTGTTTCAGAATTATCACAAAAGCTTTGGGCAAATGAAGAAGAGAGAGATTGAAGAGGAAAGACTGTGAAAATAGACTAAGACCTCCTGAGCTAGGCAGTATAGAGTAAATTAAATCATTCAGTCTGAACAATGGCAGTTTTACTAGGGAATCAGCGGATTAAAGAATCTACAGGGAGGTTTTATATTACCCTTCTGAAGTTGTAATGATAGGTTTTCTGAAAGATTTCTACAAGGCTAGCCAGAGTGGGTCCATGGAAGTGATAAGTAGTATTATTTGAATGAGCCCTTATAACATCTGTGCATTTCTGTAATTCCCAAATATTAGATTTGATGAAGATGCTATATATACTATTCCATATGCATTCTGCACAAAAGCAATTCATATTTTTTTTCCCATTCAGAATGCATTAGAAATTGTCTATTTTGCTTTTTGCCATTCATTTCTTATTTCTTTTGTAAGCTTTATAAATACATACTTTATCTGTAAAATGGACATAGGGTGGAAGTAGGTGTCTGTGGAAATACATGATTGAAAGCTGGCTGAAATAGATCTTTGGCTACTACACAGCAATTATATATAAACATTTCTTATCATTTCATAGAAAAAAAAATTCTATTGAATCCTTCAACAATCAGTGATTAACCTTCCTAACTCTTTCATAAGAAGTTCTGAGTGCATGAAAAGAAACACATAGTATTCTCATTTTTAATTTTAGGTAGCTTAAATGACAGTGACAAAAACAGGATGAAGCTAAATTCATTATGAATTTGGCCTTGTGCAGATATTCATGTTATTTGAATAGCATAGACTATTCAGTACTAAAGTGAAACAGTGGTGGAAGGATGCTTATTCAAAACATTTTCCTGTATACTTACATTTTTCATACTCAGATTTTCTTGTTATGTCTTAGTAATCTATCAAAAACATTAACCATCCTTTTACATTTCCTCTGACAGCCAGAAATTCTATGTTAATCAACTATTTGCTCTACACTTAGATTTAAGCAAAACATGTGTAATAATTGCTCTTAAATCCTTATCCTTTGTTCTTTTTTCAATAACAATTTAGTAAGACACACATTTTAGACTTTAAGTTATTCTATATCTTTTATTGTCAGCCTTTAATAGGATATGCTTGTATGTAATGTTGTAATGTATTATTTTGGTGTTTTCTAGTCAAATGGCCATAATAAATTCATCACAAAAGAAGTGGGAAGAAAAATATAGCCATGGATGACAAGTAGCAAGTGTTTACTATAGAAAAAATGTATCTAGTGTCAGCACCTAATCAAACATGGTTAATTTTAAGAGGCAAACATGAGACACCACTAGATCATACTAAGGCTTAGTCCAAACTAAGAATTAAAAAAATCAGGAGAAAGCAATAGCAAATTCATTCATATTCTTGTTAAGAAATTTATATGGGCAAAACTGGGATGTTATCAGAATCAGCTTCAGCTTGCAATACATTTTTATTTGCATATTTATTTAAAATGTAAGTAATAGTTAGCAATCATATCTGAACCAGCCGAAGAAATATTTATTTAAGGATGAAGATAGGATTATGCAATTCTAAAATATTTTATGCAAATTAGTAAACTATTAGGAAGATTTTATGAAATAGAAAGACTTCCGTATAAATTGCAAGGTCTGAATAAAAAAACAGAAACTATTTTTTTCAGATGTTCAAGTATATAATTAGCCTTATTTGATTTTGGTCTATTTTCTGGAATTAAACAGGAAATTTGTCTTCTTGGCAGGAGTTTGATTCCTCTTATAGAATAATAATAATAATAATAATAATAATAATAATAATAATAATAATAATAATAATAATAATAATAATAATAATAATAATAATAATAATAATAATAATAAAAAAGTTGGAAGGGACCTTGGAGGTCATCGAGTCCAACCCCCTGCCCAGGCAGGAACCCTACACCATTTCAGACAAACGGCTGTCCAGTCTCTTCTTAAAAACTTCCAGTGTTGGAGCATTCACTGCTTCTGGAGGCAGGTTGTTCCATTGGTTAATTGTTCTAACTGTCAGGAAGTTTCTCCTTAGTTCTAGATTGCTTCTCTCCTTGATCAGTTTCCACCCATTGCTTCTCATCCTGCCTTCAGGCGCCTTGGAGAATAGCTTGACTCCCTCTTCTTTATGACAGCCCCTGAGATATTGGAACACTGGTATCATGTCCCCCCTTGTCCTTTTCTTCATTAAACTAGACATACCCAGTTCCAGCAACCGTTCCTTATATGTTTTAGCCTCCAGTCCCCTAATCATCTTTGTTGCTCTTCTCTGTACTCTTTCTAGAGTCTCAGCATCTTTTTTACATCGTGGTGACCAAAACTGGATGCAGTATTCCAAGTATGGCCTTACTAAGGCATTGTAAAGTGGTATTAATAAAGACTGTTAGGCACATTTGGATGATTATGAGAAGGAAGTTGAAATTCAAACCCCTCTTAACTTGAAAAACTAAAACTAATATAATTATTATTATTTATTATTATTTATTGAATTTATATACCGCCCTATCTCCCTTACGGGACTCAGGGCGGTGAACAGGCGATAATAAAAACCACGATAAATATACACAAATTTCTGTTCTAAAATCAAATTAAATAACAGGCCTGCTCTAAAAATACCCCATACAAAACCCCCACTAAAACATAATCAAACTACGTCAGGCCGGCCGCACGGAATAGATGGGCCTTCAGGGCTCGGCGAAAAAGGCGCAGGTCCGCAACTGTACGTAGGTCGGGGGGTAGGTCATTCCAGAGGGCAGGAGCTGCCACAGAGAAGGCTCTCCCCCTGGGGGTCGCCAGCCGGCATTGTCTGGCCGACGGCACCCTAAGGAGGCCCTCTCTGTGGGAGCGGACTGGT
>NW_015387334.1:228708-240216 GCF_001527695.2 Protobothrops mucrosquamatus
TGGGGGTCGCCAGCCGGCATTGTCTGGCCGACGGCACCCTAAGGAGGCCCTCTCTGTGGGAGCGGACTGGTCGAAGGGAGGTGTTTGGTAGGAGGCGGTCTTGCAAATACCTAGGTCCATTGCCACGGAGCGCTTTAAAGGTTGTTACTAACACCTTGAAGCGCACCCGGAAGGCCACAGGCAGCCAGTGCAGCTCGCGAAGGAGAGGTGTTACATGGGAGTATCTAGAGGCCCCCAGGATCCCCCGCGCGGCCGCATTCTGAACTAGCTGGAGCCCCCAGGTGCACCTCAAGGGGAGCCCCATGTAGAGAGCGTTGCAATAGTCCAGGCGGGAAACAACGAGGGCTTGAGTGACCGTGCGTAGAGCGTCACGATCCAGAAAGGGGCGCAACTGGTGTATCAGGCGAACCAATAATTCCAATTTAAACATTGAGGGCATGTCCTATTCATTTTATGAATGCCTTAAACCACAAAATGCTAAGGCTGTAGTCTAAATAACTGTCCCAAATCACCAGGAGTTGGTGGCATGTAACTTAAATTTAGTAATAATAATCTAGAGAGAGGAGGTACCTGATGTGGTTGTGGGGCTTGTTTTCTGTAAGGAAGATGAGAGCTATGCCAAAGGTTCAACTATGCTGGTCAGGTCTCATTAGACGAGTCAGATGAAGACTGTCTCTCTTATAAATGATATGGTGAGATGTAATTTACAGAAACACATACTGGATTGGTTGTTGCTCAGATAAACATGAACCACACTAGGTGCTGTTGTTCCTGGACATCTGTGAAAAAGGGGCTACTGGACTCAGGACTGGCTGAGCAACTAGTGTTTACTATAGCAAAATTACAAAGATTGAAAACAAATAAATAATGATCTAATATTACAAATCAAGTTCAACAAAAAAGAGGGAATCTGAAAAAAATAATCAGTTTCAGAAAGAATAACATAATCAGAAATAACAGAACAGAGCCTAGGAGATCAATGTTGATTTATAATACAAAATAAAGTATTCATAGGAGCAGAACTGGAAGAACTGCAGGTGGCAAAAAAATTGCAGCCTTAATAGAAGAATTTAGACTTTAGAAAATTCAGCAGTAGAGGAAGCCAGCATAACTATTAAACTGTTTTAATTCCCAAACCAGGCACCCTTTCTTCTGATTTCTCCTTAGGAAGAACAAAGCCATCTAATGAAAAAAGAAGATGAATTGAAACTGAACATCTAGAACAGCACCAAAAGCAACAAAATAAGGTTGTCTGCATTGAAGCTTGCTCTAAAAAAGTAGCTAGCAGAAGTATTAAAAGATGCCAATACTGTAATATCATATATAAACACCAGTTCACCACAGAAACAAACCAACTAATGTACAGCATGGCTACAATTGTAATTGAATACCTGAGATACAAAATCAACAAACAAGTGGAAGATCAGACTGGAAAATAAGATCAGCACACTAATATCAGATGCAAGCAACCTATAAAAGGAAAGAAGCTGAGAACAAGACCAAAGAATACCTGATCAAATCAGAAATTTCACCTACAAATAAGGAAGATTAAGGAAGCATTGGAAATAATAAAGCAACAAACAGATTTGAATTCACGCAGACAAGCACCTGGCACATTTATATCCCAGACCTATCAATTATGGATAAGAAAAACAAAAAGAAATCTGGAAGGTAAGTGTTGTAGTCCCTGGAGACAGCAGAATAGGAAAAAAAAGAACTAAAGAAAATTTTAAAAAATATATAAATGGATCTATCCCTGGCTTCTTTCCTATCTCCCTCTGGCTCCTAAGTCCAATCAGCTGGTGGCAAGGCCACACAGGTAAGTATTGCTTGGCTGCTTTGGAATGAAAGCCAAAATTTAAAATCTCTTAATGGTGGTTGATTGCAAAGGAAATACGAGGGACAGATTCAGATGCTTGTTGGTGACGTAGGAGTGGCTGCAGTTTTCCAGCAGTTGACAAGTCAGCCCTTTTCTATCCTGGAGAAAAGTGGCCTTGCAGCATGGCTCTCTTTGTTTCCTCTTTCCTCAGCAAAGTGGCAGGGAATTCTGTAGGTCTGGAGGAAATTTAGAAGGAGAGAGAGGCTTCCCAGGGCTCTGATGAGGGTCATGAGGGGAAGGGAAGAGCATCAGCTTATGTGGAAAGAAGGATTATTCAATGGGTCATGGGTTGTCTAGCAAAATGCTAAATGTCTATGGAGATTCTCAGTCATCCAGGTATGGTTGTCCCCAGTGCTTTTTTTTTTTTTTTGTAAGAACAAAGGTGCCGAAACTCACATCTTGTTAATCTTTTATTTAAAAATATATATATTCAGTTCTTAGCAGGACCGGTGGTTGACAAGTAATTAGTATTTTTTTTTTCATTTTTAAATTTCGGGTAACACTTTTAAACTAAAAATTTTAAAAAAGATTTTCGATTCATCAAGGATTTTTTAAAATAAAGAAATGATTTACCGTTCACATAGTCAATCACTATACACACACCCACACATGTCAGTTGTGTAACAAAACATAATGGTCACCACCCACAGTGCGTGACCGCAGCGCGTGACCACACGACGAATCACAAGCTGAGCTGTGCCACAAGCTGAGCAGCGCCATCACAACCAGCACGGACGAAGTACACATGCATCAGACTCGACACACAAGCAGCCTGCATGCACCATTTTAATGATTTTGCTGTCAACCTGCTACACTCAACAGGGCGATTCAAGTCCACATGGACTAAACATCAAATTTTCAAAAGTTACTTTTAAAACTTGGAAAACCCATTGAAAAAAGGTGCTGGAACTCCGTTCCAGTGCGTTCTATGACAAAAAAAAGCACTGGTTGTCCCAAAGGTGCTTTTTCAGGAGGCAACTGGACTTTTCCACCATCTAGTCAGAGCTGAAGAAGCTTCTTGGATGAGAAGCGAAACGTCTTCAAAGAAAAACAAGAAAGTCCAGTTGCCTCCTGAAAAAAGCACCTTTGGGATAAAATGCTAACTATATCTCACAAAATTCAACTAATTTATCAAATGATATTTTTTCAACTTAATTGGACATTTCAATTGATCTTTAAGGACTGAAGTCAACCTTTTTCTGCTAGAAAAATAATGCCATGGTCTTGTTTCGAACAGATATTCAAAGAAATGTTGCAAGGGGAAATAAGGTTGAACACACTTAATTTTTTTTTTTAAAAAAAATCATTTGTGGTGTATGTGACATTTCAGACCTGGGGATTTGGGCTGATTTACATTTCCTTCTTTCACTACACTAAGATAAAAATAATAAACAATATAACAACTATCAATAACTTAGAAAAATGTAAACTAAACTTTAGCCACCAAGGAACAATAAACATCCAGCAACCTAGAAAGTGATACATAAGTCATCCAAGCTTGTCTTGCATGATATAAATATTTTCATTTGTTCTCTGTAGTTTGTACATTTTCTCAGTAAAATAAAAATGCATAAGTCAACATTGTTTTACAGTACAAAAAAGTTCGAATGAGCTCTGTTTAAAAAAAATATTTTCTAATGTAGGTACTTTATTTATACAGAAGTATATGAAATATCAAAGAAAATTTGAGGCTTCTGTATACAAATCATGAAACTTCTAGCTAATATCAAATTGCACAGGGACCTGGGAAATATAATATATGGCATGCTCCATGTCTGTTGGGTGTTATGAATCCTACTTTACAAAACAGCAGCCTAAATAACTATATTCCCAAGCCATTATATCAGTTTCTTCTGCACATAGGAAACTCCCTAAGGAAGTGTTATAAATATTAAAGAATTAGCATATATCATATTTTGGAAGATTCATCCCAACAAAAGCACATTCTTTTCCTTCAGTCTTTACCAGAACAAGAAATGCATTTATCAATTGAAATAAAAAAGTTAGTCTATAATTTAATCTTTAAATTACAGTGCTCAGAAATATTTATAATATTAATTTTAAAAACCACACTTCCTCTGCTATAGTAAATTTTAGGAGAAAGGAAAGCCACCTTGCCAACAAAATCATCAGTCTGCAATATTTATATTAAAATCAAACATATGTAGATTAAAATAAAATAAAAACACAGTATTTCGATAGCCAATATATCTGTATTTAATTTAAATAAAACCAATTTCTCCTAGGTTTAGGTATGTCACTGCATAGAAAGAGTACCATTTCTTATTTGTGTGCTCCTTGTGAATTTAAATAAGATATGTACTATACTTATTATCTACTGATTATGAAAATTTGTATATACAGATTTATGATTGACTTATGATCACAATCAGGAATGTACCTTCTATCACTAAGCAATGCAGTTGCCAAATAAGTCATACCCAATTTTACAAACTTTTTCTATGGTCATTAAGTGAGTCACCACAGACATTTAGCAAATCAGTAGTCATTAAGTATCATGCTCCAAAACCCAAGAAACAAGTTGAATTTCTTCTAAGCAAGTTCCTTCATTGTTCCCCAACTATAGACAGAAATTTTGCCAAACTAAGGCAAACTATTTGAATCATTAAAGATATACTCTGAGAACTTCTAAAGAAGAGCTGTCTTAACCCTCATCCTCCAAAGCAAACTATGTAAATTTCACTATCTCTTGCTACTATGGAATGCAGCCCCTTCCTCCTAGGAATCCAGACTACATTCTACCATAGTCTTTGCTTGTTGGAAATTCCTGGGATAGTCCCAAATGGTGATCATGTGATCCTTGAACACTACAACTGACTTAAATATATACTGGTTGCCAAGTGCCCAAATTTTGACCATGTGGTGATCATGGGGATACTTTGATGGTGCAAGGACTGGTAATAAATCACTTTTATTAAAAGCTGTCATAACTTTAAAAGTCGCTACACAAATGATTGTAAATTAAGGACTACCTTTATTTGAAAGAGTTTTAGACATCACAGAGAGTAAGGATTTCCTGACAGTGAGAACAATCAACCAGTTGAAGAGCTTGCCTTCAGAAGTTGAGGGTGCTCCATCACTGGACGCTTTTAAGAAGAGACTGGACAGCCATTTGTCTAAAATAGTACAGAGTCTCCTGCTTGAGCAGGGAGTTGGACTAGAAGACCTCCAAGGTCCCTTCCAGCTCTCCCATTCTATGTTCTGTCCTTGTGCATTCTAAATTTGGAAGCCTAAATTATTTTTCAGTCTGTAATACAGAACTTAAAGGAGGAAATCTGGTGAGAATCCTTCAAAAGTGAAAATGAGCCAGGCATTGTTATGTACTAAATGGTGTTTATTGTTCTTATCATAATGAGTCAGAATCCAGTTTCTCTAATTAATAATCCATCCTTTAACTTATAAAGTCTGTCACAATACATATTACAATTATTAATTGATGTGTGATAAGTAGCCCTATAGTATATCAGCTACTAACAGGCTAGAAAAATTATCTACATACTGTTCTGCAGCAGGTTTATATTTGTAAATAATAAAATAATATTTAAGTCTACATCAGTTGGAGGAACAGAAAGAAAAATGGAGCTGATCGAGCCTGGAGATAACAATTGTTACTGACAAAAAGTCTTCTACTTGAGACATACTCAGGTCTATTCTGTGCTGCAGCCTTCAGATGCTTCTCGTTCACATGTAAACCAGTTGGAATGAACCCAGCTAGATTTCAACTCATTTTCCATTACAAGTTTGTATAGACTGAAGGTAACAGAGCTCCATGGACTTCCCTCCTTCTTTTCCTCCATTACTTTTCCTACTGTGAAGCACGTTTTGTAATGATCAGTAAAACAACAGTAGTAGTAGTAGTAGTAGTAGTAGTAGTAGTAGTAGTAGTAGTAGTAGTAGTAATAATAATAATATTAATGATGATGATGATGATGATGATGATGATGATGATGATGATATTGATGGAAGGAACCTTGGAGGTCATCTAGTCTAACCCCCTGCTCAGGCCAGAAACCCTATATCATTTCAGACAAATGGCTGCCCAGTTTCTTCTTAAAAACTTCCAGTGTTGGAGCATTCACAACTTCTGGAGGCAGGTTGTTCTGCTGGTTAATTGTTCTAACTGTCAGGAAATTTCTTCTTAGTTCTAGGTTGCTTCTCCCCTTGATTAGTTTCCATCCGTTGCTTCTTGTCCTGTCTTCAGGTGCTTGACTCCTTCTTTTCTGTGGCAACCATGAGATATTGGAACACTGCTATCATGTCACCTTTAGTCCTTCTCTTCATTAAACTAGACATACCCAATTCCAGCAGCCTTTCCTTATATGTTTTGGCCTTCATCCCCTTTATATGATCCGGAACAAATTGTGTTAACTTTGGACAAACAGGAAAAGAGAATTATCCTGTAATTTATTAGATTTATTAGACTACATAGGTCATTGGGCAGTTAAGGTTCCTTTATTTCTTAAATATATCTGATGAGACCACACTTAGAATACTGCAACCACAATACAAAAAGATATTGAGACTCTAGAAATAGCGCAAAGAGCAACAAAAATTATTAGGGGACTAGAGAATAAAACATATGATGAACAGTTGCAGGTTCTAGTCTAACACAAAAAGAATAGGGGTGATATGATAGTGGGCTTCGATAAAGATAAAAAGAACTTTTAAAAGAATAAGTAAATAGTCTAGGATTTACAGTTTTATTTAACTTTATCTAGAAATTCTAACATGAATTAGAATTTATTAAACAAGGAAATAATTTTGGAATTGTATTGCACATCAGTTGAATGAAAATTCAAAATGAAAGAGTGTGTTTTTGCACATGACTCCAGAAGAACAATACTTGAGATCTTTAAAACATTTTTAAGAAATTGGTAGCAGCTTAAATTAATGCTACTCAGGCCATGTGCCTTTCACATCCAATAAAACTGTGCTGCGCACACATATATATAGAAACACAAGTCCAACATAAAATTATGTATTTAGAAATATTGCTTAATAACAGATAAAAAATAACTGAATTATTTATTTTTACAGCAGAATAATCAAAAGATTTTAAAGGAAATGGAAAACAAGACAACTATTTACACCACTGTTACAGACTTTATAACAAAAAAGGCCTTTTTTCTTCAAAACTGTTCCTGAAAAACTCTTAACATGTAGAAAGCTTATGAAAGTTCACAAAGCATTTTATCAAAAATCAACAAGCATGGCAGATGTTGCCCACACCAGGCTATGTAGGCAAGTCTTGTTATCTAAATTCCAAAGCATTTGTTTTCAGTATCCTGCCATCTACGCCATCTTGCTATAGATTGCAAATATTTCTACTAATATATAGTTAACAAAAAAATTAACAAGAGATGTCACACAGACAGGGAAACTGGTGAGGAATATTAACAGACTGTTGCACAGAAGGTGGGCAAAGTTAAGTGAAGATCAGGCTAAGTGACAGAATTTTGCCAAGGAAAGAAAGATAGGTTCATATACATGAATTTTAGAAACAATAATATAACAGTCACTGGAGACATTCATTCAACAAAATTGATACTAGACATGTTACTGCCTGAAACAGATGAAATACCCCTCCACTTATTCTACCTACATGAGCTGACTAGATTTGAAGCTTAAGCCAATTTTAACATTGTGACTTGACCATATTCCCCATTTTGTATAATGCAGACCATGTTGAACATAGATACAGTATTTCATTTTTAAGAAAAAGCAATGGTCAGGAAATTGTCATCACTAATCTTCATATCATGCTGGCAAATGATAAAATCAGTACACTAATTGAATTACTAAACAGATATTTAATCCTCACTCTTCTGGATCTAATTCACTTCAGACTGTTTTGCAAACTCACGTAACACTACTGTTGTTTTGAGTTGTTTTTTTATATCCATCAACATTATAATATTCCTAATACTAGCAAAGTATGATTACTAAAAAAAATGCAGAACGAAGAAAACAAGCCTGTTATGAATCTCAGGGCCAGCTATGACCATTTCAGTTCTTTAAATTAAAAAAAAAGCTTCTGAATAATATACAAACAAATGTCCTTCCAGCTTTTCAAAAATCTACAAGAAGATTTTATGGCCCACATTTTGCTTTCTATGATTTTTCACAATAATGAACAAAATAAGCGAGCTACTGCATTTAAAAACAACAACAACAAAATGTCAAATACAAATTGTTCTAGAACATTTGGACAAAACCAAATTATCAATTTTGCAATATTACAGGACACTTGAATGTGGTTTATTTGTTCAAAGAATAACAAAACCACTTAGAAAGAAAATATAATACTGATAAAATCAATGAAGTTTTGTGGCACAAATTAATGTTTTTTCTCTTTCTGTATATGTTAAGATATTATATTGTTATTAGATAGCATAGTAATTTGTTCATACACATTTGGTTATGTATTTTCCATATACCATTATAAAAACCTCTTTCTTAAAACCTCATCATACAATAAAGAAGATGGATGAGTCATTCACCATCTGCTTAAGCAAATACACTTAAAGAGGCTTCCACAAATGTGATTACGTTACAGCAGATCTAGAAGCAAAAAGTCCCCAGATTTCAAAATGATGATTGTACAGCTGTAGCCAGCATCATTAGGGAGCTATAAAAGTTTATGTTCCATTTGGATGGCAAGGACTTTTTCTGAAGATTCAGTGATTGAGCAAATCAATAAATGATCCATTTAGTGGTTGTTGTAAATTTAGAAAAAGCTAATGAAATAAGGATCTTGAGTTGTAATTACCATTTGCTATCCCAAAAGTTTTTTTCTTCCTTCCATATTCTGTATTATTATACATTTATGCTTTTAAAAAATCCTAGTACATTATATAGATTCTGAATAAATAATTTCCAGAATAAAGTGATCAGAATTAATAGCAAACATTGATAATATAGCACTATTTTTAACTATATAACTATAACTATATAGACCATATGAAGGTGACCATGGATCCCTCTATAGCAGGGGTGTCAAACTCGCAACATCATGTGAAGTGTCGCGACGTATCATGACTTTTTTTCCATTGCCGGCAATGTGGTGGGCATGGTTTTGGCATGACGCATCTGGCCTGTGGGCCAGTTGTTTGACACCCCTGCTCTATAGTCATGAAGTTTAATTTTCAGGGGAAAAAAATAAGGCATTCTGGAAAGGCAACCAACACACTGATATCATTCTTATATATCCCCACAAGAAAATATATAATAAATCAGGTTTTTAATCTCACTACTTTTGTTATGGCTGCCCATCATCATAAAGTAAACACAAAGAAAACCTTTCATCATTTATGCCTCTAATAATTTTTGAGGCCAGATAAAATTGTATGAAATTTCCAACATAAAGATACAAGTCATGAAGTAAGATCAACAAATAGTCCATTGGAAGCTCTTTAAATTCAACTTTCCTTCCAATTCCTACCTAATGTGTTTGGAGTAAAGCTCTTAATATCACCCACACTATACATTCACAGTTTATTGTCACAGGAAAAAAAAAGTTTAATTCCCAAGATAAAGTTTTCAAGCTCAAATTTCTGAATATGTAAACCAGCCATTAGCTGCTGACAAAACATAGTCAATGAGGCTGTCATGGTCAGAATGGAGCATTTTCTAAATTATTTGCAATCTCCACCCACAGCAGGTTGTTAATGGCACACTGGCACCTATCAACAGCATGTGGCTTATTACTGCCATCACATACTTCTCTGTTCTCTCACTAGATCAGCCAAGAAAAATACTGCAGACAAGTACATAGTGAAAAATCAACTGAGAAAATCTCCAGGGTGGATTTTGTATCTAGTCAAAATGTCTATCCTTTTAGCTGACTATATTTAATGTTCTCGTTAGAAAAAAATATTGCAACTATGCAGAACTCAGTTTTAGTTACAGCAGCTAAGTACTGGATCTACTAAGTTATTCCCCCTGGAAGACTGCAGGAGATAAGAATTCAACCAAATTTTCTACTTACTCTACAGTATGCCTGGCATTTTGAAGCAGAAAAGCCAATGGTACAGGAGAGGATAAATGACAATGTTTTTTTAAGGCAGCATCTCATGAATTAACAATATAAGAGGTACTGTTTTTCTGCAATAAGATTTGTATAGCTACATGGTAACCTAACTTTGAAATGACGTTCTTCACACTAGACTGTAAAATTAAATTATTTATGACTCACTTGAGTTCTCTTTTAATATATCTATTGATTTTTTACCATCAATGTTTATAAACTAATAATGCATACTCATGTTTACATAAAACTGCAACATTCATAAATAGAAATTAATTTATTTCATAATTAATTTGGCTTTAAATTCTCATAAACTTTGCCGTCATAGCCAAAGGTCAGGGATTATCCAAATTGCATAACCCTGTTCAACACCAAATAGCTACCCTTTTTCAGTATGTTTATGACCATATTTTTATCTATACATGTGTTTTAAGGATGTACAAAGCATTAAAAAGAGGAGCTTTGCCCAGCATATCAGGAACACTTTCTAAGACGTATTAACACAGCAATATATTCTAGATTGGTCAGTGCAGCTGCTTCAAAGGCTTTTCCAGGCTATCTGCAAATGTATGTGGGTACACAGGCACCTCATTTCAATTCCAGTGGAGCTACTGTCTGTACATGTAGACATGTACAGAGAACCAAAGAGAGATTGTGAAGCAGCAGTATTGCCTCTTCCAGAGGATGCAGCTGTTGAAACACCCTAATATATTTTATATTGTAAATACATTAGATTTTGCATATCCCTAAAACATGTTTGTTGCACCTAGATATGTAAAGTTTATATTTACATCTGCATAGCTATGTAATCTAAGACTTTAGAGGAAGCAATAGAAGACTGATGATAGCTCTGCAAAAATAGAGAGTGGATTATTGCAGCTAAGAAAAAGATACCAACGAACAGATTTGTTTCTTCAACCTTCTCTTGCCATATTGTATTCCATATACATTAGTTGATCTTTTGAGAAGGCTACAAGTCTACAGAGTATGGGATAACCAGAGATAAGAAAATTTGGCATTCTTGCTCCAGCTGTAGTCAGAGCCTTTGGAAGGACCCTAAATTCAAACATCCTTTGTAAAGCACCTTTGAAAATTGCTTATTAACCACTTTAAAAAAGTTGGTCACTTCAAAATGACAAGCATTTTGAAACACACATTTTAAGAATTCAAAATAAATAGCAAAATGTAAGACATGGTTTTGGCTACAAAAAAAATTATAAATGGATCAAGAGCTCAGAAAATGTTGCCTGTGCAGATAGTCCTTGACTTACATTTAATGAGCATTCAAAGACCATTCAAAATTACAACAGTGCTGAAAAAAAGTTATTTGTGACCAGTCCTCACACCTATGACTGTCACAGTATCCTGCAGTCATGTAACCATGATTCAGGCCCTTAGCAATCAGCATGTGTTTATGAAGGTTGCAATATCTCAGAGTCACATCATCACTGTTATGTCCTGGGCCTGCTGAGTGACTCAGCAGGTGCAGGAAGCTGCAGAGAGCCCCAGGCAGACCATGTGGTTGCCCGGGACCAGACAGGCTGTCTCCAGCCTATTGCGCACGCACAAGGTGGGAGAATCC
>NW_015387334.1:242173-243220 GCF_001527695.2 Protobothrops mucrosquamatus
GTCACCTATAGTTAAGAGTTGAGTTATGGGATGAAAAGTTTTATATTTTTAATTAAGAGGAGCTGAAGAGATAGTGTATACTCGTCGCGATGAAGATGGGATGTTGCTTTCTTTTTCTGTTCTCTCTATTTTTTCTTTCTGCTTGGCTTTCTTGCACTTTTTATTCTCTTTATTTTCCTTTTTCTAAGTTTATATTATCTTTTATTGTTGTATTTAAAACTTTTAATAAAATGTTATTAAAAAGAGAAGTATATAAGGTAAATGATAAGTACTTTCTGTGAATCAGTGCTTTTATGCAACTCTTCAACTCACCAAGAGCAATTTAAAGGCAAATTCCTCAAAAATAGAGCAAATTCCTCAAAAATAGCTCAGAAGGTCAAGATTATAGAGTTGGCAAAATTAATTCTTTTAATTTTTTTATTCTTTAAAATACACTTGGAATTCACTCAATAATACAATGTGGTATGAGAGTAACTGATTTAAGATTTTCTGCAAGTTAGATTAATTGTTTATATTGTTCTATAAGCCAGGAAAACAAAAGCAATATGATTTTTTTTCTCTGAAAATGCAAATAACAGTCTATATTAATTGGACAATCCCTCCCCTATCAAGAGGAGTGCAGTCCAGTAACTCTGTCATTGAGCCAAAATTGCACAGGGAAAAAAATCAAGTTAAGTATTAGAAACAGACAAGGAAGCAATTAATCATCTTTTCTCCTGCCTCAAATACATTGTGCACTTTACAAAGGAGGAGGAAGAGAGATACAATCACTGCTTTATTTCTAAATATGGGATTGCAAGATATAATGTAGGAAAGATTATGTAAATAGCAAGATTCAAGATGAGACCCTTACAGAGCAGAACCTGGGCACACTTTTGATTTCCTTTTATTTGCTTCATTATGCAGGCTGACCTTATGTGACAGGTCAGTGCAGCAATACCTGTAAAATTATTCCTGCCATGTCTGTTGCCACAACTGGAAACCCCAGAAATTCTAAAATCAATATACTTGAATAATTGGCTTGAACACATGATCAGCAGCATGTGT
>NW_015387334.1:245189-271325 GCF_001527695.2 Protobothrops mucrosquamatus
TTGAAGAACTGGAGGAAGAGCCGCTATCAACACAAAGCTAAATGGGATTTAAGCCTAGGCCAAGTATCTAATGAATGAAATTTCAGACAAATTTCAGACAAATTTTTCAGGTTCACAAAAAGATATGGGGAGGAAAGGACAACACATGAAAATTTGCAGGTTACCATAGCTGTCACAAATAAAATAAGTACTTATATGTGTGTTTTGTTTCTTATTAAAATCTATCTTGTGGGGCTGAGATCTATAATTACATCTATCAGACAGACCAATCATTTGCCTACAGTATAGGAATGCTGGTTACAAGCAACACGGTATCAAAGTTAGAAAGCCAAAAGCAAAATCATATTCAATCCTGAATTGTAAGAAGAGATTGAAGGCCAAGAGAAAGGAATTAAAATGAGATGTGAGTAATTTAAAAAACATGAAAGAACAAAAACAGAAGAATATAAGGATCAAGACAAGTCTTGTAAGAAATATTGGCTTAGCACCAGAAAAACTGAAGAAACTTTGGAAATGATTAATAATAAATCAACAAATTGCCACAATATCTGGGAATACTGAACACAACGGGCACAAAACATTATGAGAGGCATATTCCAGGGTGAATTATTAACACTCTTATTATTTTATCATTGCTATAATTCCACTTTCAGTGATTTTGAAGAAAACAAATCTTGGCTATCAAACTGCAAAAAAATGCTAATTAAATCTCATATTGTTTTTACATGGTGTGAAGTTTTATGGAAAATCAGAAATCAAAATCGAGTCTTTGACAAACACTGTAAGATATAGGATTTCAAGTAATAAATGTATTACTAATCTGAGTAAAATCACAAAGTATGCTGATTACCAACCCCCCCCCCCCCAGATTGGTTTAGGCCATAATCTTCCAACTTTGATTTTCAGATCTAGATATTTCATGATCTTCTCCAATTCCTTGTTTTCTGTTCTACTATCGCCTTGTATTGCCACATCAATTCCACATTTCTTCTTATGGGCTTCCAATATCTGAGTAAGAGGATGATGGACTATATAGATCTTTGGCCCAATTTGTTATATCTTTGTTATGTCTTTTTTATTCACAATTAACTGCAAAGGTATTAAATTAAATGAGAACCTAATGATAAACTCATAGATAACAGTATATGCATCTAAATAATGCCTATTAATAGCATTTGCAAGACTTTCTATTTATTTATTATTCTTTATTTGCTTCTGCTTCTATTCTGTTTAAGCAAAATACTTAAAAAAGATTAAAAATTAAAACCATCATAATCTAGGAAAAAAGTTACTTGTCTCCTGATATTATTACCTCTGATGATTTTTTTAAAAAAATATTTTTATTGAAGAAGTTTTCAAATAACAGCAGATGCTAATTTAGAAAATAATAAGAAAAAGTAATAAGTAATAAGAAAGGAAAAAGGGAAAGGAAAAAAGAAAAAACAATAGAGAAGTGGTTTCCAATTTTCTTAAAAGCAGTTATAAACTTATTTATATTTTACTTATTCTTACATTACATCACAATTTCCTTCTTGCCATAATCTACATTTCTAATAATCAAATATATAAATCACCAGTTCATTTCTTTCTGCAAAAATGCAATAAGAGGTTTCCAATCACTAATCTAGTTTTTGATTTTCTCTAACCAATTAAGTTAATTTTGCGAGTGCTGCTAGTTCCCATCTTCATCATTATCTTCTATTATCCATTATCTTCTATGCTTTCCTGTAGACCAAAGTCTTTAAAGTTCTTTGGAAATAACTGGAACAAAGTTGTCCAGTTATGATTCCTATATATGTTCTTTTTTGGAAAGATCTCCTAATAAATCTTTTTGCCAGCTCTTATTCAATGGGAAGTCTTAACTGGGAGCAGACAGTCAGAAAAGCATCTATGATTCTTGCAGACTTTTTAAAATGAAAACCAGGCCACAGATGAGAAAAGCATCTGTGATTATGCAGAAATGTTAATTGTGCCTTTTCAGTAATTCTACATTCCTCCTGAAAGGGCATCTTAACATATAGATAAAAAAGAGATGGATTTCTTATTATTCCTAAGGATGTAAGGAGAAAAATAATGTTTGATGTCTACATGTAAGTCATTATTATCCAAAGCTTTGTATCACATCTATTGCTTGGATTTCATGAATATGAATTAGCATCAGTAGTGCAGATACAATCCTGTATAATATGCTCATGCAGTTTTAATGATATAATCAAATACTGAGCAATAGCAACTATGTTGTTAAAGTTACATCTAAATTAGGCCTCAGAAATACATCTCATTCTTATGCAACCAGCTGTCTTCCCAACAAACAATTCAGTACTGACCTTTCCTTTAATTCATGAGTCTCAAACTCACATCTAAAAGGCTGTATGCAGCCATTCAAGTCATTACTGTGGCCTGCAACAATATTTTGGAGATGATGAATTTGGATAAAAATAAAATAAAATAACAACTCAGTAATAATCCCAGATATTGGTTTTCTGATTAATGAAAAATGATTCCAGTTAAGTGGGCAAAATAAAACAGTTCTGCTTTACAATTCCTTGTTTAAGAAATAAATATATTTTAATGTCTAATAGCATATTGAGATTTTCTTTATTTTTTACTCACTAGAAGCTTTAATATCAACGATTAAAAGGTTTTAAAACTAAGGCCCCAAGGCTAATGAATTAGTTTTTATGTGGTATTTGTGGTTTGCGACCCATGATTTAGTAGAGTGGATAACAATCAGAATTCAGCATAATATTTGTTAATTTATGTCTGTCTTCACTGGCTAATCAGAGCAAAATCTGTATGAACAGAACAATTAGTGCAAGAATGCCTCCATATGTAACAATTTTTCTATGGATTCCTCCTTGCTCCAATGAAGTTTTCTTATGACCTGTAAATAAAACTATCAAATTCCCTCACTCTTAATTTGTAGCTTTATAAAGCCTTCAATGCTATATAAAGAGAATATAATACAACCAGTTTTTGCAATAAGCACATTTAAATTATGATAAGAAAAAAAATAAGTGGCAGGATCAGAATAGAGGAAAAAAAGAAAAGAGCAAATAAAAATGAAATAAGGATATTTAAAAATGATTAAAAAGGAACAATAGGAGCATCTGTGACATTTATTCACTATAGCCATAACATTCAACTGTCTTAAGAAATTTCTACATGTAAACTGTTCCACTGAGAATTGAAGGTGCATTTCTTATAATTCAGCCTTGATCACAGTGACTACCTCTCCAAATTGAGGTCATAAGATCCTGGTTCAAACAATCCTATCAAGCATACAATTTATCTGCAATCATTGTTTTTCCAAAGAGATAGTTGGAAACTGAACATACCCGGAAGATTTCTTCCAGTAAAAAAGCTTTGTTAAATTAAACTTTCTCATCATTTCTTCACAATACACACTACAACATTTCCCAGAACCTTAATCAAATTAACTTCAAAATAGGTAACTGATTTTGAAACGAGACTGGTGACAAATAAATTTAATAAATAAATAAAATAATGTCTTTTGTCTTTAAGATATTATCCCATACTACTTGCCTTTGAAGAAGCAATCTTCATTGTGGACAATAGTAATCTTGTCATTTTTCAGACAGGCAGCCCGGTGCACTTCACAGTGGTTTTCATAGAATTCACCATCAGAACCACAAACAGGCTTGTAATGAGACTTGCAATATTCCATGCAGGCACATTCTGCTTGTCCTGTTTCTCTGTTGATGACACAATGCCTACCCAAGCCACAATACTTATTTTCACATGATCCAGGAAGAACACCATGATTCACAGACCCTGAAAAGAAATGCAAAATCTTGTTAGATTGCATGCCACAATCTCACATTTTTGTCATATACACAGTACCAATGGTTGTGTGAAGACGGCTCGACTGGAAAGTTATAATTCCAAGTGAAACAAATAGTTCTGATGATGTCACCGTACATAGAACAGGAAGATAATAGATATTTGTGATCTGCAGTTAATTGTGTCTTGAGACAAATACACTGAGGGAATAATACATAAACCAATTTGCCTTGACATGCAAATAAATTTGAGAATTCATTAAGAATTTTATGACTTTAACAAAAAATCTAGTTCTCATGGCACCAAGGGAAAACACAACAAATGCACAGTCTAATGAACAATAAAGTTCATATTATTAATATTATGGTATTTTTAAGTACCATATTACATATTTTTCTGACCACAGTAGATGCTTACTTAGGGTGAAGTTACGTTTTGATTCAAAGCTTATTCTAAAGCTCTTTTTATACCAATTTGTATCCAGAAGCCCCTACTATAGTTGAAATTTTATTTATTAAATTTTATTTATTAAATTTCTATGCTGCCTTTTTACCAAATCAGCAACCTTGCACAGCTTACAATATAAACTCACTTACTAGATCTTTGAACAAACAAAAGGAGTTGGACTACTAGCTTGCAGTAATATCCCATGGTAAACACTTGAGACAGCTAAACAACAAACTTCTCCAAAACTCACTAGGCCAATTATAGCCTCAGGTAATTATGTATTTGGGAATAATCTACCAGAAGAATGGAACACTTATATTTATCAGGGATGGAAATGCCTATTGGTAATTTAATCTCGGAGTAGCTGGATTTCCTGTTTCTGATCCTTGACCATAAACTAACCATAGCTTCATTAGACCTTCCCTAATATACAAGCATTACTATACAAACGCTATCTTGGAATTCCACTGCAGCACAACCAACTTTTTAAAACTGATTTATTATCACTTCTTCCCACTAGTAAGCAACCTCTAAAATCCAACATCATTTCTTGGCCTATGGACTAAGATCAAACCTAGTAAATCAGAATCCAACCTATTTCTAATATGGGACACACTGAAAAGTACAGCTGGAATATTGAGATGCCCTTAATTAAGGCAGATTTGGCTGGATATGAAAATAGTTTAGTAATAGACTGAAAAAATTAATCCTAGAAAACTATTCTAGACTTTGGGAGACAGAACAGGAGTAAGTCGGCTTACATTTTATCAATATTTTGACCAACATGCCACAATCACTAAATCCACTTTTATTCTAAGCAAACATACTGTTTTGTGCAAAAGTTCTCTAAAGTACAGACCATATTGTAAGTGCACACACTGCTGCCTACATTTAACCAAATGGGAAGTATATACAGAGATCTGTCATATGCTCTGGGAAATTTTATCTAATTAATGCAAGTCCTCTACATTAAAATATATGGCATAGATTAGATATACCATATAGTTTAGATCAATATAACAACCTCCAAATGAGATCTTATAGTAGTATTATCCATGGAATAGAAGACCATTCTTTCTGATTTAAATTTTAATTAGAGATCCTGATTTTTACTTAAAATATAGTTTATTGTTCTAGAACAGGGGTGTTAAACTGCCGGCCCACAGGCCAGTTGCATCATGCGGAGGACGCGCCCACCCCAGCTCCAGCAAAATGGAAAACGTCATGATATGTCGCGATACATCACATGATGCGGCAAGTTTGACACCTGTGTTCTAGAATGTTACTTTTTAAAATAACATTTTAATTATATATCTGCTTGAGCATACATATTTATGAATGCCCTTCATTTGATCAAATATATTTTTTTTTATTTCAGGGTAAACTATCTGAAGATCTATAAGCAGAAGCTTTCACCTTTTGAATGATATGCTACAGGCCATATTTCCAAAGTGAGTGGTCCAGAGCAAGAACTTGGTCAGAATAGAGTACAAACATAATTTAAATGTATTTTAATTAAATTTAACTGTCAACTATGCTAACATCGGATGTTCTTGCTTTGACAACATATGGAGATGCAGCCATTTTCCTTCTTATGTTTTACTCTTAGAATTAGAGTTAGAATTAGATGATACTGGGGGAGGAGAGGAGGAATGTGCATGGGATGTTAGACATAACAATATTGTAACTAGTGTGAGAACCAAGGTTTTTTGAAATAAGAGGTGATAAGAAATGGCGATTGAAGAACTGGAGGGAAGCCTGCATTTCAAACTAATTGGAGAATGTGATTTATGACTATTAATTAAAGGAGGGAATTGTGCTTTGATACTATGTGCTGAGGGGAGGGGAATTCAGATTTTGGCTTTGCCTATATACATGCCAATGTTATGCTACTCGAATAAAGATTCTTTAAGGTAAACAATGCCTCAAATTTCTTTGAAGAGTTTCATCTGTTGGAACCATGACATTAACTTAATTAAGCACAATTATTCTTATTTTTCATTAAAACTATTATTCCGAGAGAAATTTTAGAAGAACTTGACAGGAGCTATACCTATGTTTTAGAGCAGACATGTCAAACTCGTGACATCACATGACATCGCGCAACATATCAGGACAGTTTTGCCATTGCTGGCAATGGGGTGGGTGTGGCTTCTGCGTGACGCATCCAGCCCATGGGCCGGCAGTTTGACACCCCTGTTTTAGAGGAATCACAAGCAGAAATAGGGCTATACATTGTGATCATTCCTCTAAAATTAAATTATAAAGCTATACATAATTTAACCTACACAGCTAAGAATGCCTAACTCTTTCCTAAAGATATATAACCTTTAACCAGGTTGTTAATGCATGATTTGAAGACTGTGACACATTCTGATTTCTTTACTTTTTAAGCACATAACTTAAAGTGTTTACACTGCCTATTTTATAGTATAATTAAACTTTCAATTTTCCATATAAAGATGGATGCAATATAAATATTTCTGTTTACTAGTTCAGTGTAACTCAGATGATAGCTTTGCAAAGCCTTTTCAATAAGGTAAGTTTCCAGAGAACCTTGT
Source organism: Protobothrops mucrosquamatus (assembly GCF_001527695.2). Taxonomy (NCBI): domain Eukaryota; kingdom Metazoa; phylum Chordata; class Lepidosauria; order Squamata; family Viperidae; genus Protobothrops; species Protobothrops mucrosquamatus. The sequence goes on from NW_015387334.1 coordinate 252,002, forward strand.
TAGATCAGAATGCACACCTATTTACAAGAAACTGTTCTTTTTTATCTCTAGTAAGAAAGCCCAGGAAGGCCTGTATGCTGAATCCCTAAGTGAACATAATTCCCTTGCTCTTGAAGTTAAATAGCAAGAGAAATGGCTAGAGATTTGTTGCTCTTTGATTCTTCCTGGAAACAGCACCTGGATAAGTAAAGAAGGCAGTATATTCCAGGGTAGATGGGTGGGTGATTAAATCTTGTAGGATTTCAGAAGCAATCCAATCTGCCCAGACTGAATGCAATGAGTAATCAGTGTGTGCTAGATTTCTGGTGTTATTTTCATGCGTAACCCTTGCTTGATTACTTTTAAAATCCCTGTTCTTTTTTCTCTCTCTGAAGCTTAGTCTCCACTTTGTACTGCCATTATTGCTTTGTTTAGATTTGTTACATGAATACTAATCCTTTTTTTTTGTAAACCTAATGCTTGATTATGTGCAATCAAGTCACTTTTTACTCCTACCTCCACAGATTTTCTCCATGAAAGCCTAATATTTATCTGCCTTTTCATATTGTGTTTTCTAGAAACACAAATACTTTTTTAAAATAACATTTTGATGCCTATTTATTTGTTTGATAAGAAAATTTATATAGCTATCTATTTAAATACATAACTCTGGGCAGCAAACAATCCCTAAGTAAATAAAAAATAAGTAAATAAGTACAGGCATTTATCATACATAACAGTTCCATAAAATAGACAAATAAATATTAGCTTCCTTCAACAAACTGGCTGGTTCATAAGATGCCAAATTTCTGAAAATGCCTTTCAGAAAACCAAGAAGGTTAGGGTCATAAGCAATCTTATGCCTTGGTTGACTCCATATTCCAAAAGGTAACAAAGCATTAAACAGAACTGCCCTCGATAACTGAAGAATTTCCTAAGTGCAATTTGGAAACCAATTCATTCATTAGAATTGAGGCAATTTAATTGTTTTTTCCCCATGCAAGTTAGCAGTTCCACTCAACTCTATTATTTTGAGGAATAGACAAGGATTGGTGGTGTGTATGCTACTTCTATATCAGTTCACATTTGTTGTGATGGAAAACTTAAATACATATAGCCTCTACATAGGCTAAGCTAGTGATAAAACTGGGACTAGTCCATGCTCATCATGTTACCATGAATTCTTCATATTTTTCTGAGAGCATCAAGGGGGATGGACACGGAAAATGGTCCTTTTAATAAAATGTGACTCTTTTTGAGAATAACATGACAGGGCACAGAATGATTTGTATTCTTTTATTAACTCAAATGCAGGAAATACTCTCATATGCACAAGAAATATAATTGAATTTGAAACTAAAATTAGCCTTAGATATTCCTGTGTACTGTGCTTAGTGTTTATTTTTGTTTAATCATCCTTAGGATATAAGCTTTTATAAAAAATAAATGTTTGCAGTATGAATACAGGATTATTTTAAAATGTTATTATTTTAAAAATGCTTCTTTATGTAGGAATTCTAATGCTAGCTTTTAAATTAAATATGATTCAGAGATTATAAAATCTTTATTTGCTGCTTGATATTTTCCTAATTACATGGCAGAAACATCTTTGCACAAAGGAAAAGCCATAAATCTGAAACACCAAATAAATTTTATCTATATAAAAATTACCCCAGACTATGTGGATTAAATAAATAAATAAACAAACAAATAAATAAATAAACAGAACAATATTATAAAAAATTCAGCTTTATTATAGTAGATTATAGTAGTGAAATAACCTCAGGGTTGGAGGAAAACTGAAATAAAATAATTTAAAGTACCTAAACTGCAGTAGTAGAAAGACAGTTAATACAGTATATACAGTAGGCTAGATAAAGCAAGCCAAAAGTTATTCTGATTATTATACTAAAGCTATTGAAACATAGGCTCTGAAAACATTTGAAATAAAAATAATTGAAACAATATAACAAAAGAAACAATCCTTTCCTTCTACTAAGCATGCGTTAGAAATGGAAAAAATGGTCATGAAAGGCAGCAATGTACATCAATTGCAGCCATTTTAGAGTGTATCTGTGCATTCATGGAAACTTAAAAGTCTAGAGGAAATAGAAAATATATTTAAAGACATTGTGTTCAACTAAATCAGAGTGCAATTGCAATCTCTTTACAGCTTATGGACTTCAACTTCCAGAATTCCTGAGCCAGCCAGCCCACTTCTGAATTCAACTATCTAATGCAGAGGTGTCAAACTGCCGGCATGTGGGCCGGTTTCATCATATGGAGACCATGCCCACCCCACCTCCAGGAATGCAAAAAAAGTCGCAATACATTGCGACACATCACGTCACGCGGCGAGTTTGACACCCATGATATAGTGCAAGACCCAGTTTGGTGTGATGGTTAAAGCCTGGACATAACAATAGAGACATCATATTCTAATTTTGCTTTAGGTACAAATCCGAGCTGGGTGACTTCGGACCTGTCATTCTGTTCTCGGATAGGAAGTTGAAATACTCCATAAAATGATCTGGAAAATTGCTTTTGAAAATGTTGCCAGAAAAAACAACTGATAGGGAAAGCTGATTAAAACATATATAATACGCATCTTTAGCACCAGATTAATAGTGATGTGGGCATTGCTATGGTGAATCCTATACGGCAAACTGACAAAAAATATTTGCATTCTCAATAGGATGGAATCATTTACATTTGAGTGCAAAATTTACAGATATGTGTGATAATCATAATAATCTACTATAAATTATCTAATTTCTCTCTGAAAATTATTCATGAATTATTTATATGATTGCATTAAACATGGAGATATACACTATAAGCAAGAATTTTTCACTTGCAAAACTGAAGGAGGTTGTAAAATAGGCATGGAAGGGATTAAAAATAAAAGCACCCTCATATATTTTACAATGGAAATAAAGTGTGAATATAGTTCTACATATGTCCTATGTATCTTTTCTGTTGAAATGGAAAGAGAATGGCACAATCTCACCTGTTCTATGTGTCTAAACAAAATGCAGCTCTCAAAGCCTATAATCTGAGTATCATCCTTGTATCTTAGCTCTCAAGGCAGAGAATAGTGTTTAGTCTGCATTTTTAAATGAACCCAGTTATTTTTCAATTGCTCAAGTTTTGAAGTTTAATGTTTGATTTAAAAACTATACTTAAAATATATCAATAAGGAAAATGTCCTTATAAATACTGTGTTTGGAAAAAGCTGCAACCAATGTAAATTTAGAAGAATTATATATCTTACGGGAAAATGCATCTAACAACAATAGTGCATTTCTTCATTTTTTAAAAACAGATAAATGTAAAAATTGAATGGAAGTGATATACAAAGAAATCTATGAAATCCATATGGCTTGACAACATATTTATTTGATTTTACACATATGGATGAATTTGTCAATTTTATTTTCTTCTAAGTTCCATTCTTGCTGTTTTATACTATTTAAAAATAAATGCAACTTTCAAAATTAAAATAAAAGTTTATACATTTAGTTTAGATAATTTTACAACTATTTTTAAAGCTAATTTTAACATACTTTTAACAATTGGAGTTCATTGATCAAGCAAGTATTTACAAATTAAAATAATCACAAAAACTAAGACTTTTGAAATGCTTCATATAGTGCTGTTTATCCTTTTCATATCCATCCAAATGGTGGAAAATTAGTAGTGATCATTAACAAAATGATGATGTATGTTTTATCTGAGAATACTTCTCTAAACAAATGACTTATCTGTCAACCTTCAATACTGAAACAGCAGTTTGTATTAACTTGACAGACAAACAAACAAATTTGCAGACGACACCAAGCTGGCAGGAATAGCCAACACTCCAGAAGACAGGCTTAGGATACAGGAGGATCTGGACAGACTTCAACACTGGGCGCTATCCAACAAAATGAAATTCAATGGTGAAAAAAGTAAGGTTCTACATTTAGGCAAGAAAAACCAAATGTACAGGTATAGTATAGGGGGTACCTTGCTCAATAGTAGTAACTGTGAGAGGGACCTTGGAGTCCTAGTGGACAATCACTTAAATATGAGCCAGCAGTATGCTGCAGCTGCCAAAAAGGCCAACACAGTGCTGGGCTGCATTAACAGAGAAATAGAATCAAGATCACATGAAGTATTAATACCACTTTACAATGCCTTGGTAAGGCCACACTTGGAATACTGCATCCAGTTTTGGTCACCACGATGTAAAAAAGATGTTGAGACTCTAGAAAGAATACAGAGAAGAGCAACAAAAATGATTAGGGGACTGGAGGCTAAAACATGTAAGGAAAGGCTGTTGGAATTGGGTATGTCTAGTTTAATGAAGAGAAGGATGAGGGGGGACATGATAGCAGTGTTCCAATATCTCAGGGGCTGCCACAAAGAAGAGGGAGTCAAGCTATTTTCCAAGGTGCATGAAGGCAGGACAAGAAGCAACAGATGGAAACTAATCAAGGAGAGAAGCAACCTAGAACTAAGGAGAAACTTCCTGACAGTTAGAACAATTAACCAGTGGAACAACCTGCCTCCAGAAGCGGTGAATGCTCCAACACTGGAAGTTTTTAAGAAGAGACTGGACAGCCATTTGTCTGAAATGGTATAGGGTTTCCTACCTGAGCAGAGGGTTGGACTAGATGACCTCCAAGGTACCTTCCAACTTTATTATTATTATTATTATTATTATTATTATTATTATTATTATTATTATTATTATTATTATTATTATTATTATTATTATTATTATTATTATAATATTTTGGTGGATTACTGACAAGAAAAGTATGTATTATGCTGAGAAACTATTGTAGCTTTCCATAGAAAAATTTTGATACAAAAATACAATAAGCAAAGCTATTATAAATATTTTATAATTAATATTTTTGCTAATACTAAAAATTAAAAGAACCCAATCCCATTTAAGTGCTTCACATAGAGAAAGCTATGTTGCATAAATAACACTGGAGATTATTAAATCTGAAGTAGCTGTACAAATGGATTATAATTCAATACGATAATCTAGCAATTAGTTCCTCTTCTATCATAAACAATCAGCAGAATACACTTGTGTTTACTATCAATTTATTTCAGAACTGATAAAAGAAAAAAAACTAAATTGGTTTTACTTCAGACTTCTTTCCCAAAGCTTATCTAAACCACCACACATATTTAAATTTAATGAAACTAAATTAGATGTAGAAAGGGCAGCAGCTTTAAGTATACAATTACAACCATTATACAGGTTACAAACTTATAACCAGTTTTTCTTATTGTTCTCATGGGTGCTTAGCTTTAAGTAGTTATGCATAGGATTACATTTAAAAGGAGTAAACTCTCTTCTCTTCCTGCACTGTAAAGTTCTCAAAATATTCATGCAAAACGTTGGCTATTATATACTTCCAACATCAGTCAAGGGAAAGTAGGGAAATTCTATTAAAAAATTCAGGAATTGTGTGTTCGTGTGTGTTTGTGTGTAAGAACTTTCCATTCTAAGGAAGAAAAAGGCACAAGCTTTTTATTTGATGATGTATTTGGAGATAATAATTGAAAACAAAAATGTGTTTTATTATATCAATAGGCTATAACAAGTTCAGAATATTTTATGCAATATATTTTACAGTTTATGAATTTCTTTTTTAAAGCATATGCTTATCATATTATATTGAGGGAAGCATTATTTAAAAAAATAATAATGTGGAACATAGGACCAAATAAGCAACCTGAAAAACAATGTTAAAGAAATTCTCATCCTTCCTTCCATGCTTTTACTGGATTTTTTAATTGTATTTTTTAAAAATAAAATATTTTGTAGAATTGCACTTGAGTGATAAAGTGAAAATATCTCAGAAGAATAAATGCAGGATTAGAGAACTAACATGAATGCAAAATTGTCTGTTTTCTGTTCTGGCAAAGCGACAAAAAGACATAGAAAGTATATTAATGAAGGGCACATGACATTCAAACATAAAAGAATAAACACAAAACTATCCACCATTTTGCTCTTCCCTTTCTCAAATTTTTGGTAGCAATCTGTATGATTCCTGATTCAATGTAGTGTATGGGTAGGTTTACTAGATCTCTAGCAAAAGGAGGATGACATACAGCAGGAATAAATATTGTCTGGCTTTTTGAGTATCTTGATTATTTTTTTTAAAAAAGATGGATTGTTTTCCCAATGGTAGTCATTCAAACTTTTGTGTATTGTAACCTTGTAAATTCTTCTTCTTGCATGAAAAATGCTTCCTTCATTCCATTTTCTTGATAGACTCAAATGCATAGATTTTGTATTATTTATTTCCTGATTCCAGCAAACTGTTTCAATCTAGCCCTTCATATCTATGATGTCTGTAGGTGATATGACTCATCCTACCTTTCTATTGTGAAATTTGAAAATTGCATTATCATTGATTTGATATTATTATTAATATGCATTCTTGAAAATAAAGATTGATTTGAACAATATTACATTACCTGAGGATGAGCTCTAGCATGAGTCAAAAAGTTTAGAAGACTAAACCTCTGGTGCCAGTGATTGACCCAGACTGGATCCTATAACATTATCCTGGGATATGTATATTTGCCTTCATTTGTAATATTACAATTGAAAAACCAGTTTTTCTAATGCTTTTATATATTCATGTAGACCTAAGTAATTCTTTTTTTTTTTTTGCAATTTTTGTTGTAATTGTTTGACACAAATGCCAGGAAAATTAAACAGCTATTGTGTCCTTCTTTACACCAATTTGTCCACTTTGCAATTATTGATGTCTTTCTTTGCCTGTTCAGATACGTTGTATCCCTAGTTTTGGCAGAATCAAAAGTATGCCCCCAGCAAAATATATGCCACTTTATTAAAAAAATAATAATCACCTTACACATTCTTATTTTATATTAAGTGGAATTGATTATTTACATAAATGAAGACTGCAAACTCATTCATATTCCCAGTTAAATGTTCTTAAAATTCTCAATAAATTTAATAATAATAATAATAATAGTAAAGTTGGAAGGGACCTTGAAGGTCATCTAGTCCAACCCCCTGCTCAGGCAGGAAACCCTATACCATTTCGGACAAATGAGTGTTAATATAGTTGAGTGTTAATATAGTTTAGCATTTTTATGCTTAGAGAATATTCTTAGAGTAACTTTTGTTAATGTGCTGCAATGGCCCCAATTCTAAAACTGAAGAGAAGATAATCAAAGGATAATTATCTTAAATAATTTATTTTAAGAAATTAAGTACTGTCCTATTGTTTTTACTTCAGTCGGTATTACTTCATAAACTTAAGAATTGTTTAGGAAAAAGAAACTTCAGGTCCTTACCAATGGTCCTTTATCATTTTCTAAAGCTTGTGAACTATTTGTTCCATTCCTTTGCTGCTGATTCAAAATGCATTTTGCTTTCAAATAAACTGCTACTTTTTACATCTTACATTGTATAGCAAAAGGGGTTGGCTGAATAAGAGACATTCCATGTTTAATCAAAATGTAGCATTTTTCTAAGTTTGCCCAGCAAATGATTTCTAGATCATGATAGCTAATGAATTTAATGAACATTACATGATAAACATTCATTCATTCTTTATATGATAAATATAAATATATTCATTCTAATAAAGTATATACAATCCATCTGCATGAGTAAATGCATGGACATGCAGCAATATGCTGGGGGGGAAACTAGAATAATGAAATGCCAAAGACAATGAAATCCAGGCATAGCCATGACTTTTTGCCTGCTACTATTCTTGGTCTCTTCTTGCAAATCTTTCTGAACTCAAGCAGCTACAAAGCAAATTTTGGTAACTATTTTATTAGTAATTCAGATAATTCTTCTGTTTACATTAGTTAAGGAAAAAAATCACATTAATCAGTGGGGTGCACCACCAATTAAGTGGAATTCAGGAATGTACTAAAAAAAATCTGTATTCAAGTTTTGTTCAATAAACCTATGTAATTGTATTGTGTACTTGTTACCTTCTGTAGTAATTATGCCCACTGGGGTAAAGATCCTGAGAGAGGATGAGGTAAGATCTCTTACTTTTCTCTTCACCTTTCAGACATGGAAATGTCTTTGTTCAATTAGTTCTTATATTTCATTTCCTTCTTTTTCTAAACAAGTTATTTCAATTAATGGGAATGTTTGTTGTTAATCAGCATCTGTCTACCATGAAACAGTCTACACATGTTTTAATATGTAGCTTAAATTTAGGATTGTTTATTTAAGGTAAACAGAAGCCAAGATATATACTGTTTATGAAGTTGCAACTTGCATGTTCACTTCTGGCAGTCAAAAAGACATTAAAACTTTCCCTTTTTAAGTAGGTATGTAATATCTAAGCTGTACCAAGGGATCAGGATATCTTTCCTACCTATAACTTGGTAGTTGCAAAATTTCTTCTCTTTTTTAAAAACTGCAATCTTCTGTTTACTAGTGTATTAATTACCCAACAAAACATTGTATTTCTTTTACAGGCTACTGAATAAAATATATTAAAATTAGAGATAATTGTGAAGCTTTTTCATCAAAATGTTTTCCTGGACTTTGGGAGTTTGGAGACATATTAGCAGTCTTCAGTCAATTCTTTTTAATTTTCATCCTCTGACTATTGTCATTTTCTTCCTTTTAATCTAATTTACTGATGCACTTAAAGGATTGTGTACATCAATAAAGAAGAAAACACAGCACAATAATAGAATGAAAAACAGAACATAATTAAGTTATAATCAAACAAAAACAGATTCATGAGAATCATCAATTAAGCCACTACAAAGCTCTGATGGTGAGAGGAAAAACAGCCTCTGATTGCAATCAGGATTTAGCTGCTTCCACATGTCTTGCATTACCTTCTGGATTACATAAAAGTTGATCACTTCTCCCCTGATGCTCTATTACTTAGAGAGATTTCCATGACGATGAAAATGAGATCATGGAAAAGAGCATGACTTGTTTCTCCTGCACAGGGAGAGACAGCTTGAAATGCTTAATAGTTATCAGGGTTTCATATTTCTGTTTGGTATATACAGGTAATCCTCGACTTACAATAGTTCATTTAGTGATTGTTCAAAGTTATAAAGGCACTGAAAAAAGTAACTTAAGATTGTTTTTCACATTTGCAACCATTGCAGCATCCTGATGGTCATGTGACCAAAATCCAGATGCTTGGCAACTGACTCATATTTTTGACAGCTGCAGTGTCCTGGAGTCATGTGATCCCTTTTGCGACCTTCTGACAAGCAAAGTCAATGGGGAAGCCAGATTCACTTTTAACAAATGCGTTACTAACTGAACAACTGCAAAGATTCACTTAACAACTATGGCCAGAAAGGTCATAAAATGGGGCAAAATTTATTTAACAACTGTCTCATTTAGCAACAGAAATTTGGGGCTCAATTGTGGTCGTAATTCGAGGACTATCAACACAAGGAATTGTATTGTTGATTTTATCCATATTAACTGTTGAAAAGTGTCAGTAAACCACATGTACGTCATAGCTGAGCAACAGTATGTTGCACAGCTTTCCTAGATTAGCACAAATATATCTGGGTTACAACTGGGCTTTGCTTGATTTGGGCCTAATCCAAATTGTGCCAAAACTCTTTGGTATTCTCCTTGCTGCTAGAAGGGAATGTTACACATTGCACAGATACAATTAAAATGAATTGGTTTATACCTTCATTTTATTACTAAAAGCTTCTGTGCCTCAGTTGACTAACATCATAATGAATAAACCTGCATGGACAAGAATAAAAAGAATTATTTTAGGGAGTAACAATACATGGGTTTAAATTAATGAGAAGCATGAAAGAATGCTCAGTAGAATGAGGGAGGGAAAATGTATGTAAAAATGACTGCTGGTAAAAATATGGATGGAAGAAAGGAAAAATGGAAAGACCACACAAAATTAAGAATGTGAATGGATGATTTATATGTATGTGTATATATATATGCAGGTCTTGGCGTATTCGGGTCTTTTCTTGGCGATGTTTCGATGAGGTCCCACTCGTCATCTTCAGGCTGGGGTCTTCGGCTTCATGCTTGTGCGAGCAAATTGTGATAGGAGCTGCCGTCTCTCTATAAATATTAGTGGGTGTGTGTGGAATGCTGGCTTAGTTGCTGTAGGTGGATTGGTTGCAAAATCTGCCTAGCCACGTACATTGGACAAACTAATAGGAGAATAAATGCCCGCATCGCAGAACACAAGAACGCAGTCAGAAAAGAAGAAAAAACTTCCTCCCTCTTCCAGCATCTTAAAGCTACAGGACATGAAATTTATTTTGAAGGAACCAAACTAATGTCCAAAACTGAACACCACAACAAGAGAATAATTATAGAAGCCATCAAAATAGAAAAACACCCCACAACATGAATAAACGTGATGATACCTCCCGCCTACCAGACAGCTGGAAACTAGCCCTAATCAACAAACGAGTCCTAGCCACGAAAACTGATACCGGACCCAGAACAACACAGTACGCCACGACCATTCACCCTCACCAGACCCAAACCCAAGCCCAAACCCATCCCTCAGACGAAATGCAACCACCATCCAGAAGCCAAACCACGATGACATCACCAGCTGCTGCACCTCCATCCGACCACCACACAAAGCAAATGGACACACGCCATGAACACAGAGCTAGACCGCAAACTCGGAGCCAAACCAAAGCCCGGTATGCTACATCACAGCCTAGACGAGACCTCTGGTGTAGTGTCTTGAGTCCTCCAATGTTGCGATTTCGAGTCCTACAATGTTGTGTCGGTTGGTGGGTCCTACAACGTTGTGTTTTGAGTCCTATAGTGATGTGATCTAGAGTCCTACATTAGTGTGTTGGGTAATGGGTCCAGCAATATTGTGTTTTCTGATTACCCGTGTGTCGGTCGTGGAGTTGTACTCAGGATGTTACGAAACAGCCAAACAATCCGCAAACAATAACTCCCACATAGCTAATCAACCCTCCTACAGCAACTAAGCCAGCACTCCACACACCCCCACCAATATTTATAGAGAGACGGCAGCTCCGATCACACTTTGCTCGCACAAGCACGAAGCCAAAGATCCCAGGCTGAAGATGACGAGTGGGACCTCGTCGAAGCGTCACCAAGATACTCTCAATCTTACATGGGAAAAGACCCGAATACGCCAAAACCTGCATACCTGTACCCGTGAAAATCTACAAAAACATATATATATAATTGAAAGGATGTGAATAGTGCTGTTATGGAATGGTATATAAGCCTAAGTGCTATTGCTATTGCTTTGCAGATGTTTTATTACCCAACGAAGTACTATCGTCAATGTTAGAAGGGAGTGGGGTTTGCTCTCTCATTATATATAAATAAGCTTGATCTGTCATTATTGGTGGGAGAGTTCTTGTCTTCTTAGTAGTTCCTTGATTGGGCTGTTGTTTACCCTTTGATTGTTTGTCTGAGTTAGTAGTTCGTTGACTTGAGTATTGATTACTAGTTGATTGTTGATCTGATATTAATCCTAGTGTTAATATCTGATTATCTGGTTGTTGATTGCTAGGTGTTTTGGTCTTTTTAATGGTATGTAAATATTGTTTATCTTTGATGATTGATTTGTCTGAGTGCCAGGCTCTAGCATTTTTTTGTTTTTTATCAGAATGCCCATTGCATTAGATGATTTCAGAGATTATAAGGTTATGAGTTAGTACTGCCAGGGTATTACTTATAAGAACACCACAACTATGATCCGTTTCATAGGAGACGTCGGTTAGGATTTTTAGTAATCAGATCCTCCTCTACTTTTCGTACTAGAAAGTCTTCCCATGATAAAATAGGTAGGTTATCCTGTCCAGTCTTGATATGTTAAAAACCCTGTTTGTCGGGAAAATGGAAAGTTCCTTAGACAGAGTCGAACAAAGAGGGTAGGTCAGAAAATATGCTTTCAAGTTAATACTTCTATCACATTCTCAGCTCAGTCCAGTGTGAACAAGTATAATTAGGTCCCATCTGCATCTTGCCTATAGGTTTTAATGGCCTGAAATAGCTGCAAGCCAGCACTGAATTGAGTTAAAGGGAAAAAAGCAACACAATTCTGACTTGAAGGACAGTTGTGCTTTCACAAGGCCTGATGAGATGACCTGGCTGCTATCATGACAGCAATCTCATTGCTGCAATCTGGTATAGAGGCACTGGGCAGGAGGGGATACTTCCTATTGCTATGGGACATGCTAAGTCTAACCTAATAGACAGAGGGCAGAGCAGAGTGAAAAACATTTCACAGTGAACAAAATGTGATGGGGTATGTGAGAATGAACTGGGAGATAGGAAGAAGATCTACAGCTTAGGCAATGGGAAGATAACACATAGGGGGAAAGGATGAGAAGTGCTTGAGAAAGAGTCTCCCTTACTTTTCGAGAGACGAAAAAGACAGGAAGAGAGAAATATTTTCGGTCTTGCAAAATACTGTTTATTGTAATCTAATATAGGTTACATAATATAGTGTAATATAGTGCTGATTGTCAAGCACCATGGAAATCAGGAGATCCAAACAGTTCAAAAGAGTGTAAAGATTTATTGCAATCTTAAGTTCTCTAAAAGAATCTGAGCTACTAATGGTCAAAGCAAATTGGAAGTAGATAAAAGTCAAAGGAATTCAAGGTGATGACTGATGATGCATTTGACCCCTCCCTTGGGCTCAGCCTGGTCATGTCCTACACTGATACTCCTGGTTGTGCTTCCTATCTGGATTATCTTGAAGAGCTAATTATACCAAACTGTCTTGCCTATGAATTATTTCTTAATGGAAAAAGATATACAACAACTTAAATACCCTTATTTAAAGACATTTATTTAAAATAATTTGCTTTAAGAACCAATCCCACTTTTTCTTTTTCTCTCCACTCTATCTTTTGGAGGTAATATCTATAAAACATCCAGATAGAAAAACAAAAACAAGCAAAACATGGGTCTAACCACAGTTTATTAGGAACTGAATTATTGTAATTTAGCTGTTTGAAACATTTTATGAGAAGTGGAAGAGTTAAAACAGTATATGCTTTTCTGTTATAATTTCTAATATGAAAATTATATTTTGTTTATTAATTTATTTTTTCAATATTCTCTTTAAAATGATGCTTAAGGCAATGATTAAATACTGAATAAAATAAATGTAATAACTAAAACATAAAATAAGTTGGAATACACACAAACACACACACACAATAAACTACATGGTTCCTACTTAATCAAATTGTGTTGAAGCTTAATATATAGCAAACAATGCAAAACCAGTAGAAAAAATAGTCTGATTTGGCAGAAGTGTTACTTTGCAAGATTAAGTAAATCCTTTTCAAAAATCTTGTATTAATAATTTCTAAGTGCACTTAAGGGGAGAACAAGCCTCCACCCATTCAATGTTATGATACTTGGAAGCACTCAGGGAGCACCATAAAACTCAATTACTCATCCATCTATTATAATTTTGCATGAAAACTCAAAAAGAGCTAGATATAACAACAAAAATATGGTATAACAAAAATATTATAATTTTCAATATATTTTAATTTAACAGGCATCAGTTGCCAACTCTTTTAATACATAATCCTGTTACCTGCTGGCAATACATTTTGCCCAGTAATTACTGGTGGGATATTGCTCTGCTGATATTGCTAGAACCAGACTTGCACGAAAACCAAATTCTACATTCTCTCTAATTCTGGAGCTGTTATAAGAGCTCTAAAATGCAACTATTACAAGTAGTATTGAATGTTATCATGCTTGTAATGTATTGCCCAATAATATAGGATGCTACAATTTATAGGAGTAAACCTAGTGTTAATCAGACTAAGATGAAAGGGGGAGCAAAATACATATTTTTTGTTGCATTAAATCATGCTTATATCAGGATGTTTACTTATGCCATGCTGTTCCTACAATTACATTAACAGGAAGATATGCAGAAATATTCTGATGCTGACAGCTGGTACTTATGCTAAAAACGCAGCTCCATCACTCAGATAAAATCAAAATCTATCTAGCTAATTAATCAAAGCTGTGTTAATATAAGGTATCTGAGGGTCATAAAGCTCACAGCACACATGTCAAACTTGCGACATCACGTGACATCATGCAACATATCGGGACGGTTTTGCCATTGCCGGCAATGGGGTGGGTATGGCTTCCGGATGATGCGTCCGGCTGGTGGGCCGGCCTTTTGACACCCCTGGCTTACAGCATGCAAGCCTTTTTTAAAAAAAACAAGAACCTTGAGCACTAATATAAAAACCAAGTCCTAATGTAAGGGACTGCTTGAGAAGTCAGACAAAAATATACTGACTGTATGGAGCTGGTTGCTCATTCTTGGATGTGTAACTTACATAAATAACTTAAGGTTTATATCTAAAGAACAGCTGATAACAAATATCCTTGAGTTTTACAGTTCATTGACATTTTCTATGTTGTTGGGATGGATGAGTTGAAATCCAAATTTTAGTAGGCCAAAAAATTCCCTTCAGCAGATTTAAATTAACCTGACCAAAGCTTCATAATTAATCAACATAGTTAAGCAAAGATCTAGTCACAGGCAAATAATTTATATTTGTATTTCACAAATGAGGAATTTTCAGGTTCAGACAGAGCAGTGGACCAGAGTTAATCAGGAACCTTTTTTTCTTCAGTATTTTTTTCGAAAAAGAGTATTATCATGCACATACACATACACATATGATGCATTAGCACATGCACTCATGAACTTAAATGTTGCAATTAAAATTGTATATTACTTTGTGATTACAATATATAGTATCTAATATAAAATAAAATAGATACGATGTGTGTTTGCACATGCACTGATATGTTATATTTTATCTGCATAACAATGAGTTATGTCACGTGGTTCAGGGTTCAACCCAATTTGAGAGATATAATGCTAAATAATTAAAAATATTCAACATTTCACCAGAACATTTATTGATTTGACATAAAAATTATTTATATGCAGCTTGCCATGATAACCAAACATTGTCATTTTTTACCATTTAAGTTGCAATATTTCTGTCAAGAAGAATTCCTCAAGTGGAGGAAGACTATGTAGTCTACCATTAAAAATGATTTATCACGTATTTGTTAAAGAAAATTTAAACCATCTATTAGGGTAAATTAATGTCCCTGAGGTTAGTTAAAAATAACATTCATTTTTTTCACATTTTCATTAGAAAATAAATAAGAGCAATCATCCAAAGTAAAACAGGGAAAAATAAATAAATAAGTATCACACACAAAACAGCTCACACTCTGCTAGAGAGAAATTCCCTGAGAATGGGGGCTCCAGCACAAATCCAAAAGCTCGAAAGACTAAACCTCCGATCCCAGTGACCGACCCAGATTGGATCCTGGAACATTATCCTGGGACACGTAGATTCGCCTTCATTCGAAATAAAAAAATCTATCACTTAAAAAAAATTCATTCTAACATTGCTCTTTCAACTATCTCATTTTGTGCTTTGCATCTTTAACTTTCTAAAACTCTGTTAAAAACTTAATGGAAAATAAAGTTAAATAGTTGTCCAAAAAGAAGGAAATAGCCTCAGGACATAATGGAAATAAGTACAAATTGATTTACTTCTTTCAGTTTTGTAAAGTAGGAGAGAAACACTAATCTGGTTTCTTTAGGCTCTCATAACCTTTTTTTATGCTTGACACTGCAATTTGTTTTCCTCCTAAGTACAGGTATCTTGAAATAATGCTATATTGCATTATAGTATTGCTCCAACAAGCATTCTGAGAAAAAAAATGTGATCTATGGAATGCTTCAAAATGTTATTCCACCCATAGTCAATTTATACTGAATGATTGCTAATATAAATATTATTAGTAGAAGCAGAAGTTATCATCCAGAATTAAAGAAAATAAGAAAGGGAAGGGGTAGGAAGAAAATTTCTGATTTGTACAGATTAGGTAATAAAGCATTAATCCAGCTCAATCACCTGGCTTACTTTCCCTCTTTTTAAAATGTATGATCCTTTTGTTCATTTTGACTCCATGTTTTAATTCGTCCCCATTTTTCTGAGATTGGACTTGTACTTGCAATAGCAATAGCACTTAAACTTATATATGGCTTCATAGTGCTTTACAGCCCTTTCTAAGCAGTTTACAGAGCCAGCATATTGCCCCAACAATCTGGGCCCTCTTTTTATCAACCTTGAAAGGATGAGTCAACCTTGAGCCTGTGAGAATACGAGAGAGGGGGGGGGGAGACTACTAGCAATACTTTTACCTTTGTGCACTAATTCTGTATTAAAAATTAGAAGAATAGTCTCAGTTAGTCATTGATAGAAGTAAATGAAAGATCTTCAAAATTTAAAATTGTAAGAGGAATTAGCTGTAAGAGGAAGTAGCTGCAAGAGAAAATAGCTAGCTTAAAGGTAAAACAAAACAAATTGAAAAACAGGAAAACTAAAACAGGAGAGGTGGAGACCATTGGACACATACTCTTTCAATGTTCCTTCTACAGAGCCATTCGGAAAAACCATATCCTCCCCATAATCAATAGGTATCCTGGTCGTTTGGAAAGTATTTATCTACAGTGGCTGCTTAAGGACGAGCAGGCAGTGATCACAGAGCAGGTGGCTAGATTCAGCGCAGCAGCACTGGGGATTCACCAGAAACATAAATAAATATTTTAGATCTTTTTAATAATCTTTTATAATTAATTTTATTATGTGTTTTTATTCAGTATTAGACCATACTCAGTGTATTTTTATTGTCAGGTCAGTATGACTCAGTCTCTCTGAAGGTAGATAGGTTTTGTTATACTGTCTGTAAAACTAGGCAGACTTTGGACACTCATTGATTACATCATTAATTGTAATATATTGCTATGCCTTCTTGTGTTCAGTTCTGTTTAGTTACGTTTTATTTGAATGTTTAATTTTATGTGTTGGACTATGGCTGTAATAATAAACTGATTGATTGACTGAATTACAGGAAAATTAACTGAATGGGGGAAAACAGGAAAGAACCTATTGTTCTAAGAATCCATAAAATAAACAGGAACTCAAAAACAAGACAATAGAGCATGCTCAATATCTTATTGAATATTATTTGACACACCTTGCATACATTATCTGCTAATTATAATGCACATGCAATGTATGATTTAGTATTTTCAGGCAGGGTAGTAGGAAATATGTAGAAGGTGATCGTACAGAAGGTGATCGTACAGAATGTAATCTCATAGTACCTCAGCCAATGGGGAATGAGGAGGGATGGGCGGCCGGTGCAAGGAGTATATAAAGATGTTGATTTGAGATGATAAACTTATGAGAGAACCAAGCTTTGATAGCTTCTCCCCCCTCTTATTGCAATAAACAAAACAAGGAAGTATTAACTGTGTCTTGGCTGGTTATTGGTCAGGCGAGCTTGCCACTGGTTGTGAAGGAAAGTAGCCAGGAGCACATAACAGTCATCTTCCTTTCTTTTTCTTTCCATCTATTGTGAAGAGAAAACTGCAGAGAGAAATATCAACCCTGGGTCTTCCCCTTCACTTGTAAACCTTTTGCAGAGAAGGCTATTTGGGCCATCTGAAGCCAGACTCCCCTTCACAGACTGGACCTCAGCTTAGCCAGTCACTGTGAGTTCGTCTGTCATCAGTGATAGTTCAACCACAACGTAATGTCAAGTTCTTCCAACGACCGGAATATCCTCGACTTCATAATATAACGAAGTCATATAACGGAAGGATTTAGACCTTGTTCTGTCAAATTTGGTAAGTCTAAGTGAACTATTTATTTGTAAGACAACACAGGACTCGGACGCCTTCGTCCGACGGGACGTTGCAAGAGTCCCGGGCATTTGCAAAAGCTGCCTGGGACCAGACTGAGCGGCGCCGGCCTTGTGCGCATGCGCAAGGCGGGAAAAGACCGCCTTGTGATTGGTTGGAATTGCCCGGGGATCAGAGGGTATAAATAGAGGCCTGCGTGCCTCTGCTCGGGTTGTTCGTTGACTGTAGTCAGAGAATAAAGACATGTTAGAAATGCATTGCTTCAAGCGCCATTATTCTCTGGACTTACCACTGGCGACGAAGGTGGGATGCAGTCTAGATAGCTAGGAAAACTTGAAGACTCACCCAAAGAAGTCCGGAAGAGGAACAACGGCGCTGAAGTCAGCGCCTATCCTGCCAGTACAGCATCGCTGGAGGGTAAGTGCAGCTGAAGAAAACCCTGTTCCTGATCATGGCAAAAATTGGGCAGTTAGCTGAATTTGATGTCTCTCACCTGGAGAAGTGGGAATCTTACATTGCAAGAGTAGAGACTTACTTCCGCGTAAATCAGATAAGGGAAGAAGGTCTAAAGGCTGCCACAATGTTGTGCGTTTGTGGGCAAGACGCCTTTGAGATCGCCGAGAATCTAATCGCCCCGGCCTCGCTAAAAACTGTTTCATACTCCGATTTGAAGAAAGATTTGAAAGAACACTTCCAGCCTAAGCAATCTGTCATTGCTTGGAGGCACACATTTGAACTGAGGGATCAGCGAGCTGGGGAATCTGCAAAAGAATTCATTGCAGCATTGCGAAGAGCAGCTAAACCGTGTGATTTCAAGGACTTAGAGGAAAGGCTGCGTGGCCGTTTTGTGTGCGGACTGAGGAACAGAGACTTACAGCAGAAGCTGTTTCCTAAGGAAGATGTCTCTTTCCAAGATGATCTGCGAGAGGTTACGGCAGAGGAAGCTGCAGGTGGAGCGGTCAAGAACATGCGGCCTAGTCGAAGCGCTCCAGAGACTGCCACCATCCATAAGGAGGACGTGCGAGAGGATTCGGAAGAAGATCCTGAAGAAGAGGTGGACAAGCTTTACCAAGCAGCTGGGAGGAGGTCCAAAGATCGTCAGGACAAGGGCCCAGCTGAGCTCCATTGCTTCGGATACGGTGGTCACCACAAGCGAGCGGAATGTCGGTTCCGTTCCGCCATTTGCCGAGCGTGCGGAAAGAAAGGCCACATCGCTGCGGTTTGCCTGGGTCGACAGAAGGCACAACCGAAGGAAGAATTGAATCTGAAAGGTACCAGGGTGCCCAGTCAAAACAGGGTGGGGTTCTGTGCAACACGTAGGGATATTCTAAGAATAGGCACGCACAAACCCCTTAAAAAGAAATTATCCCTTAAAGTGAAATTGCAGGGAGTTCCATTGTCGATGGAACTTGACACGGGGTCTGCCCTATCCATAATTTCCCTCAACACATTTCACAAAATCTGCAGCAGCAGTGGCCAGCGAGTTTTGTTAAGGCCTTCTAATGTAATCCTTACGGATTTTCAAAATTCCCAAGTGTGCGTTAAGGGGGAGGCCACCCTTAAGGTACAGTATA
>NW_015387334.1:273553-277378 GCF_001527695.2 Protobothrops mucrosquamatus
CAATTCTTCCTGGTTGTTGTTGATAGCCATTCCAAATGGCTGGAGGTTGTGCCTGTGTCATCTACCACTGCTGCCAAGACCATTCAGGTGTTGAGAAACATTTTTGCTGCACATGGGTTGCCAGATGTTCTGGTGTCGGATAATGGTCCTCAATTTACTTCTACTGAGTTTCAGGGGTTTCTACAAGCCAACATGATCCACCACACTGCTTTGGCTCCTTTCCATCCTTCCACCAACGGTCTGGCTGAATGGATGGTCCGCGTTGCCAAGGACGCCCTCAAGAAACTGACTTATGGCAATTGGCATCACAGGTTGGCTGAATTTCTTCTAGCCCATCGTACTACTCCGTGCACTGCCATGGGTAAGTGCCCGGCCGAACTCCGTTGGGGTCGTCGGCTCGTGACTAAATTGGACAGGCTGCATCCGGAGCGTGTAGCTTCACAGGTGTCTCAGCCACACCCACCACGGGTCCTGCATGAAGGTGATCCTGTCTGGGCCAGGAATTACAGGCCTGGACACCTCTGGGTCCCGGCTGTGGTCTGCAACGTCTCGGGGCCTCTGTCCTACGAGGTGTCTTTGGAAGACGGCCGCGTCCTTCGCCACCACATTGATCAACTACGTGTGAGGTGGGACTCGCCTAGGGTTCCTCCTCAGTCTCCTCTAGGGGGGGGAGGAGGAATGGGAAATGCATTCTGGGAATCAGGATCAGCAGCCAACAATGGCTGTGGAGGGCAACACGGGTACACAACACCCATGTTCCGCAAGTGCTCCAAGTAGGAATTCATGGGGCAGGGGGCAAACAGACACCCCCACACGCACTCCAGCCTGGGAGTCACACCGGAGGTATACTAACTATCCACACCTCACCAACAATACTCCAGACACGGAGACTGATTGGGAGCATACTCACAACTCACAACATACAAGAGAGCAGGCACAACAAGGTGGGAACATGTCCTTTTCAGCAATGGCTCACAGAAGGATGTCCCCACGTATTAGGGCTAACAGGGAGGTATCCTTGGACCCTATCACTACAGAAAGGAGCCAGGAAAATTACACACCTTCGGGGAACAGTGAGATGAGTTCAGAGGGTTTGGAAAACTCCATAGGTGGTAGGTCAACCAGGTATAGTGAACAGCAGAGTCCTGACTTCACGAGCCTAGGAGACGGGCAGGAAAGGCAGGCAGAAGTCACAAGACAGCCACAGGGTAATTCACCTAGCGTGGAAAGCAACAGGGAAAACACTACAAGTTCCCCAGGTCCGAGAAGGTCGCTACGGGTCAAAGGTCCTCCCAAATACCTTGCAGATTACGTAAGGTGAGCAAGTATATAGCAACTTGAACTAGAGGTTCAGACTGGTTGACTCTGTGGAAACGGGGTTTGGGGCGCATTAGTTCTCTGAACGACAGAACGGCCCCATATCTCACACACACTGTGAAATTAATGCAACAGTTAGTAACACACACTTTACCATGGTGGCGTCCATGTTGGGCGCAGTATTATTTTATCTAGGGGGGAGGGGTGTTGTGTCCTGAGCCTGCAGAAGCAGGCTCGGGACATTGCAAGAGTCCCGGGCATTTGCAAAAGCTGCCCGGGACCAGACTGAGCGGCGCTGGCCTTGTGCGCATGCGCAAGGCGGGAAAAGACCACCTTGTGATTGGTTGGAATTGCCCGGGGATCAGAGGGTATAAATAGAGGCCTGCGTGCCTCTGCTCGGGTTGTTCGTTGCCTGTAGTCAGAGAATAAAGACATGTTAGAAATGCATTGCTTCAAGCGCCATTATTCTCCGGACTTAACACATTCTTTGCGGTTTTCTGATATAACAATCCCAATGAGCTAGTTTACAGTGGAAACATCTAGCCAGCTTCACCTGACCATCAAGATCCAGAGTCAAACAAAGGAAAAATGCACTAATGCCAATTCTTTGAAATGGAACAGCTAGGAAACTAGGCAGAGACAACTTTATTTGTAAATTTAAAATTATGTGGTTCAACATTAGGAGATCTATAAAGTAAAACTTACAGAAAAATGAAATCTGCCCACAAAACTCACTTGGGCTCTTTCTCTCAAGACATATCCACTTGTCCCATCACCAAAATAGTCAGTTACCATTTTTTGAGGACACATACATCAAACTTTAGTCACTTCCCTCCTTTTGCAAATGTCACCTCTGGATGCTTTTACCTATTGCAGTTTGGAAGCCTTTCCTTTTTTATATAATATCTATTTCTGACAGAATTGGAAGGACCTTGGAGATCTTCTAGCCCAACCCCATGTTCAAACAGGAGACCCTATAGCATTCTGGACAAATGGTTGTCCTGTCTCTTCTTAAAAACCTCCAGTGATGGAGCACCCAAAATTTCTGGAGGCAAGCCATCCCACTGATTAACTGTTCTGTCAGTTGATCCTCTACTTGATTAGTTTCATCCATTGCTTCTTGTCCTGCTTTGGAGAATAGGTTGACCCTCTCTTCCCTGTAACAGCCCCTCAAGTACTGGAAGACAGCTATCATCTCACCTCTTCGTTAGATTAGACATACCTAGCTCCCTTCATATGTTTTAGCCTCCAGCCACCTAATCATCTTTGTTGCTGTTCTCTGCACTCTTTCTGGAGTTTCAACATCTTTTTAATCTTGCTATAAAACCAGTAAAACTGCATTTCTTGCAGCTGGACCAATCCTGCCCTGCCCTCTTCTTACCAGTCAAATAAATCCAAGCATTGTATTTCATAGAAGAAATCCTCTTTCAGTGGAGGAAATATTTGCCTTGATCTAAGAGCTTATAACAACTTGACTTCATCATTTATATTAAAATATCATGGTGTCTAAAAGCTTTTCTTAGTAGGAAACAAGTTGCTGGTTTGACACTCAGCAGAAATGTTTTTAATTACCATTTTTCTTTTGTTCCACTATCTAGCTTTTTTTAAAAAAAAGAAAATGATTTTTTTTCTTGCTTGTTTACTTAGTGCAAGTTTACAGTGTTTTATTGTTTTTCTGTGCACTTAAGGAAAAGTTATTGGATAAATTATAAATGATAAAACCATAAAAAACCTTCAGCAAACTAGGGGAACCTAGCAATCATAGTCCTCTTAATTGTGTCTAAAGTAGGGGAAGATGGGGAAATCCAGAAAATAATTTCTTAAACTGTTTTATTTTCAGCATTCAAGCCTATACTTGTCAAAATGATGGATTATCTGGAAGTGATTTTAAAAGGAAACTCTTGTCCATTTGGGTCACAATAGCATTCCACAAAAGACATGCAGCTGCTGATTTAGCAACTCACTAATGTTTGGCAAATGTGAGTAGTAATAAAATATAATGCTATTACCAACAATATCAATTATGTTGCAATCATTTAGACAATAGGTATTTCCCAATCATGGAATAATGATGTGTAATCAGATGCCCGATACAAGACAATTTTGTAATTTAGGACAACAGCAAATTTTGCAGAAGTAACTTCTAACTCCATTTCAGACTATGCAACCCACAGGAAGATACACATCCTCAAGCAACTGTATTATCTGACCAGTTACTCTTCCCTCCCTACTCCATCCACTTTTCAAAGTGATACATTCTGAAGTCTGGAAATAAATTTTCTAGCTACTCCTTGGTTTCTTAGCATTTTATTTTTTTTTATTCTATTTCTGCTACTATTTAGATTTATAGGTACAATTCTGATTTTCCTGTAACTCTTTTGTGTTGAGTCTTTTCACATAAAGTTTCATGCCAGTCACTGCAGAGTTTAAAGATTTATAATGTAACAATTTACTTGACACCAACTCCACTGAAGCATTCAATCTGCAGATGTTTAGTGCACATACAGT
>NW_015387334.1:277539-304189 GCF_001527695.2 Protobothrops mucrosquamatus
TTTTTTTTTTTTTTTTAGAAAAAAAGCACTGTTAATAAGACTATGAAGTAATTTTTTTCAATCTATGCTTACAAAAAAAATCAGATGATCCAATCCAATACTTATTGTAAGCAAAAAAAAAAAAAAAAGGAATACATTAAACTACCAAGAAAGCAGAGTAGAACTGTCTATTCTTCCCACCATTTATAAGTATACAGCTTGCATTTATAACAATTTCTCTTAGGTAAATAATCTACAAACAGATGAAATTGCAATGCTATTCTTGTTTAAACCACAGGATTTTCCTTATCAGGATTTGAGCAAGCTAATCCAACTGATAACTTTCCTAGAAGAAAAGTCCATGGGTTGTGTTGTTTTTTCCTGTAGGTGGTGAAAACAAGATACTACTCTTCCACATTCCATTTAGGGAAATTTACTGGACTCATCCTTCACTGATTTCAACCCTAGAACATCACAGCATTCTTTACTAAAATTATAGCAGTAGTCTAGTAAACAGATCTTTTACAAAATAGGATATACAAAATATCCTAATCTGTTAGTTCAATAGCATTTGCCAGATTTCTCTGTCAAACTTCATGCAGTATAATACATATCTATCAAAGAAAGTTGCATTTATAGCAGCATACATTAAGAAATTGTAGAAGCAAAATGAACATTAGTTATTTGGATTGAAATTAATAGCATATTGAGTAATGTATTCATGAATGCAAAAAAGTGTGTGTGCCTGTGTGTATGTAGATGAACATGTACGGCAACAGATTTACTTATTTAACCAATTGCACAAAGTATCATTTTGTATGTGTGCACTGAGGTGGCAGAGGCTGGAGGTAGACCAAGTAGAGAGAAGAAGGAAAGAATAAACACCTTTGAGTCTTTCCAGCATGAACAGCCAGGGGACTTTCACGATTTATCCCTATTTGTTCCTATTTCCATAGTGTTAGAGGAGATCAGGCAATCCTAGTATGAAACACACAACTTTTATTTCCAGTACAGAGGAAAAATCTACACCATTTGTTACCTGGGGAAACCATCTGGTGATAGATCTAGTACCAACAAGTCTGGCACTAGATCCATTCTGATCTATAACCACTTCGCTTGCATAAAAAATGGCTGCAGCCATACTCACAGTAGGGTTGACAAATGTTATAGAACAGATCAATTGTAAACAAGTAATAAAAATCAGATTTTTAAATATCTAACACAAGAAAGGAAACAAAGCAGAAAATGTGAGCAGTTTTAGTAAATACGAAACTTAGATACCCTGTCATTTGCTAGCTTTTAGAACTGACCTTTTTTTAGCTTAACAATATCAAGTGGTTTCCACAAAACATAATTAAGATCAGACTGCAAATTATTATTTTGATCAATATATAGGAAAATAGGTATAATCATAAATATTAAAGAAACTTTCTGCAGAATGAACAGAAAATATTAAAAATATACTGCTCACAAAAATAAAGGGAACACAAACCCCTTCAGTTCCATGGTAAAATGATCCCTTTATTTTTTTGAGCAGTATATTTGAATTCTAATATAAATTGAAACCATATTTATTGACACTTGCAGATATATTTTTAAAAATATTCTGTTATATGTACAGTACTGAATAGAATCAGACAAAATGGTCTGTCTTAAGTCTGTGCTACTTTTGAGTCTGTCAAGACGTATGTAAGTTCCTCTCTTCTATACACTAGTCTCTATTTATTTTTAATCTACATTAAATATAGAGTGATTCTTCAATTCTATTTTCTGTAAAATATTAATCCAAAGCGTACCTTGAGAAAACATCTCTTTAAAAAAAATACCAGGAACTTGCAGAATATATAAAAAAACAAATGAATAAGTAAAGGTTGTTTTGTATATTTACATAGGATTTATAAATGTGGGATGTCAAGTTCATTTTAAACTTCCAAGTAACACAGGTAATCTCAGAGTCACTGAGTTTGTGATTTAATTGACAGAATACCGAATAAAAGTGACATAAAATGTTCATACTATAACTGATCCAATAGTTTAAAAGAGAAATTAATGAAAATAAAATGCAACCATATGAATCATGTATTATTTTTATTTATGAAGAAGGCATTTAAATTATATAAGAGATCTTAGTTAGGTGGAATAATAAACCAAAATTCTCTAGAGTATAAAATATATTGATCCAATCACTTGAAATTATTTACGAAGTATGCACAGATGCTAAGATTTGTCAGGAATTCAGCTTGCCTTAAGGCTTCCTATATATTCCATTATCATTATTATGCTTGGCTTGTCCTAATTTAATTTGCTCTTAGGACAAATTCAGTATATGCATATTTAAGTACCAGCGAAATAACAAGAAATGAGTGCATGCAAGAATATGTATTCTGGATTCTGATGTTAATATGTGATTTGAAGATAGTATAAATATCACTGCTGTAATGTATTTCTGACTACTTTTCTTTGCAGCCAGTGGCAAACTTGCCTGACCAATAACCAGCCAAGACACAGTGAAGACCTTTTGTTTCATTTATTGCAATAAGCCAAGCTATCAAAGCTTGGTTCTCTCCAAAGTTCATTATCTCAAATCAACATCTTTATATATTCCCTACACCAGGGGTCGGCAACCGCAGGTCCAGAGCCGCATGCGGCTCTTTCATCGCTCTACTGCGGCTCCAAGTCCTCCGCCGGCGTGTGCAGTCTCACAAACAAAAGAAGTGGAACTAAAAAAGTTCAATCAATCAATTTCAACTTCTCGCAAAAAAAAAAAGATCTTGCGAAGTTGGAATTGATTGATTGAACTTTTTTAGTCCCACTTCTTTTGTTTGACAGAAGTGACAGAGGACTGTGGTGGAGCTGGAAAGAAGGTGCCACGTGGGTCTGATTGGGGACACAGGTGTGCGGGATTTTTGCCAAGCAACTTGTACAGAGCCAGGGAAACTGGCTGGATCAGGGTGGCTGCCAAAGCCACTGACCTTAGGCTTGGCAGTGGCCCCCCAAGCGGCCATGATTCCCCCCTCCCCAGCCCGCCAGCCACCATCACCTGGCCTACTCACCTGGCCAGCTGCCCTCATGCTCTTCTCCTCCTCATCCTCCCCACTCAATCAGCTGCCAGAAGCTTGGATGGGTCTGTTCCGTCCGAGTGGAAGAAAGTAAAGGTGCAGCAGCGGGATTGCTCTCAAGCAATAAGAGCTGGATTTGCTGCTTGCTCGTGTGCTCCCAACTTATTGAGAGTAATCCTGCTGCTATGCCTCCGCTTTCTTCAACTTGGATGGAGCAGAGGCACCCAAGCCACTGGTGGCCGCTTGAGTGTCGAGGACGAGCTTTGCTGCTGCTGCTGGGCCACACCTGGGCTATGCTCTATGCTCTGTGCAGGAGGGGGGATAAGCAGCAGGGTTTTGTGGCTTCCGGTTTTTTATTTTCTCTGGGAAATGTGTCCAAATGGCTCTTTGAGTCTTTAAGGTTGCCGACCCATGCCCTACATCATGATCCTGCTGCTTAACCCCCCCTCCCACATGGAGTGCCCCATCGCCACTGCTTCCACCCACCCACCCCCAAGGGAGCACTCCACCACTGCTGCTGCTTTCCCCGCACGAAGCATCCTGCCGCCACTACTTCCGTCACCCCCAATGGAGCGCTTCACTGCTGCTGCTGCTTCCCCTCCACATGAAGCGCCCACTGCCAACCACTGCTTCCCCCCACCCACCACCCGACAGATCACTCCACCACTGCTGCTGCTTCCCCCCACATGAAGCATCCCGCCACCACTGGTTCCCCCACCTTCCCGATGGAGCGCTCCATCACTGCTTCCCCCAGTGGTGAAGGTGGAGTTTGGGAGGCAGCAGCAGGGCGTAGCCCAGATGTGGCCCAGCAGCAGCAGCAAAACTCGTCTTACGACACTTTTTTTTATTTTTTATTAATTTAATTTATACCCCGCCCTTCTCCTCATGGGACTCAGGGCGGCTAACAGCCTCATAAAAACTACAATACAAATACAATAATTAAAAGCCGAATTAAAAAGAAATATTTAAACAGGCCGATCATTAAAATTATCCTTAAAAATCCCCTAAAAGACCCCGCTAAAATTCCCTAGGCCAGACCCGCTTGTTGGNCGCAGCAGCGGCGTTACATGGGAGCGACGAGTCCCTCCCAACACCGCCCGCGCGGCCGCATTCTGGACCAGTTGAAGCCTCCGGGTGCTCCTCAAGGGGAGCCCCATGTAGAGAGCATTACAGTAGTCCAGGCGGGAGGTAACGAGGGCATGAGTGACCGTGCGCAGAGCGTCCCGGTCCAGAAAAGGCCGCAACTGATCTTCCAGCGTCAGCCGCGAATCCAGGAGGACCCCCAGATTGCGCACCCTCTCCGAGGGGGCCAGAATTTCGCCCCCTATAGTCAGCGATGGAGTCAGCTGACTATGCCGCGGCGCCGGCAGCCACAGCCACTCAGTCTTGGAGGGGTTGAGCCTGAGTCTGTTCCTCCCCATCCAGACCCTTACGGCCTCCAGGCAACGGGTCATCACGTCAAGGGCATCGTTGGGGTGGCCTGGGGTGGAGATGTACAGCTGAGTGTCATCAGCGTACTGGTGGAAATCCACCCCAAAGCCACGGATGATCTCTCCCAGTGGCTTCACATAAATATTGAACAGAAGGGGAGAGAGGACCGACCCTTGCGGGACCCCGCAAGTTAGGGGCCTTGGGGTCGACCTCTGTCCCCCTGCCAATACAGACTGCGTACGGTCGGTGAGGAAGGAGGAGAACCACCGCATAACAGTGCCTCCCACTCCCAACCCACTCAACCGTCGTAGCATGATGCCGTGGTCTACGGTATCAAAAGCAGCCCCCAGTGGCTTGGGTGCCTCTGCTC
Organism: Protobothrops mucrosquamatus; assembly: GCF_001527695.2. Classification (NCBI taxonomy): domain Eukaryota; kingdom Metazoa; phylum Chordata; class Lepidosauria; order Squamata; family Viperidae; genus Protobothrops; species Protobothrops mucrosquamatus. The sequence continues at coordinate 282,379 of NW_015387334.1, forward strand.
CATCCAAGTTGAAGAAAGTGGAGGCATAGCAGCAGGATTGCTCTCAATAAGTCGGACGCACACGAGCGAGCACACGAGTGAGCTGCATGCAGCTCTGGAGCCACGGGTTGCTGACCCCTGCCCTATACCAACTGCCCATTCCTCCTTGTTTCCCATTGGCTGAGGTACTATGAGGTTACATTCTCTCCGACCGTGTTCTACATATTTCCTACTACCCTCCCCAAACATACTAAATCATACATTGTATGTGCATTTAAATGAGCAGACAATATATGCAATGTGTGTCAGATAATATTCAATAGTCTATTGAGCATGCTCTTTTAACTTGTTTTCAAGTTCTTAATTATTTTATGGATTCTTAAAATAATAGGTTCTTTCCTGTTATTCAATTCATTTAGTTTAGTTTTTTCTGTTTATTTTGTTTTACCTTTAAGCTAACTATTTCCTCTTGCAGCTACTTCCTCTTACAATTTTAAATTTTGAGGACCTTTCATTTACTTCTATCACTACTGTTGTCAAAAACATTGAGATATGTAATCTAAAAATAGATCACAGGAGCTTATTTGGGTTGATAAAAACAGAAATATATATTTTAACTAGATTTAGTAAGGATATGAAAGGATATGAGGCTGACCAGTCTTTTCCATTCTTGGTGATATATTTGAAGCATTACTTACAGTAGCATTTTATTGAAACAATTATGTATAGCCCTCTGAAATCCAATAATATTTGAAGACCTATTTACAGATTAAAAGTACCAAATATAGTATTAAAAAAAACCACCTCTATGTAAGTAGGCAAAAGTAAAGGTCCTTTTGAGTCACCTACTGACTTTGAAAACTCACCCATTAGGTTTCCTTTACAACATTGCAAAAATGATCTACTATTGCCTTCATCTGGAATATTTTTTGTTTGTTTACTTCTGAGTTCAGACAAGATCAGCCTTGCTTCCTGATTTATGTAGAGCATTCTAAAAATATTAGGCATTTTTGAATTTCTGGTAGTTTTGAGAAAGTAGTTTATCACATATCCACTATCAAATAATTCTACATTTAATAACAATGTGACATGATAATATAGTTTGTAATGACAAGACAATATTCTTAAATAAACTGTCAAAGAAAAGTGACTTTATCTGGGATAAATTCTGTTAAGGATAAATAAAATACCTAATACTTCTTAATAAACATTACAAAAAAAATCCAGAATGAATTTACTTACATAGTGTCAGAATTCAGGTCCGATGTACAAACTTTTCTTCCAAAATCTAATCTCATACTAAATGACAATTATGCAATGTACTGTGCCCCTAAATGTGCATTTTTCTAAAAAAAACTCCAAAATACACCTTCAAAAGACTTGTAAATTAATTCCTTCTAAAGTAAATCTGGAAGGACGGGTTAGCCTAATCCCTGAACAACTTTAAATCCACTCTTCTTAAATTTAAATTCTGAGGGAGGAGTTTGCTAGAAGCTTATTCCTATTAAAGTTTCCCCTATAGTAGCAGCTGGTTATGGTAAAGGAGAGGCTTGCCCCCCCAAACTTTAATTTGATTCCACAGGAAGGAATCTAATCTGAATTTATCAAAATAGCCATAAATACTGTGGTAATAAGGGTCAGTTTTATTTTGTATATATTTTGTATATATTTATCAAACATATTTCAGTTACTCCAAGTTAATCTTTTGCTGACTTCTAACTGCTACCTTCATGAGCATGCCCATTTCAGCCTCCCTTGAGACATAATCCTTTTCTTTAAGCCTAGCAACCATGGAAGCTTCTTTTTTATTTTTGTAGTTGTGTAGTGTTAAACTCTAAACACTGTTTTAAACAGATATCTTAAGTGCCAATATTTTATTGCATCGTTATGTCTTCATGTAGAGTTGTCTTTAAAACTATGCCAGAACATTGCAAAAGCATAATATGTTAAAAAAATACAGATCATATTTATAAAGTTTAATATATGCCAGTTTTTATAATTTTAGCAACATTTACTTGATTAGAAGAGAGTATGTAAAAGAATCCCATGCAGAGTTTATTTGGCTTAGGTTTTGGACTTTTTGGCAGAATGAACATTGGCCACAACTTGAAGTCCAGTTGGTATGCATTCTTCTCTCCTTAAAAAGCTGCATTAAGCCAAACAATTATGCTCAATTTATTTTAATTTATGAGATTGCCAAGGGATGTTTTCTTTTTTAAACACCAATATACTAATAGCACTGTTGTGTTGCTGCATGAGACTTTTTATTTTTCTATGTTTAACAATTCTCACCTGGTTCATCATTTTTTTTTTAGCCTAAACAAAAAGATTCTGTAGAGAGGTGGTGGACCTAAAATTAGGCTGTTAAAGTAACAGTATATCTTAAAATTTGCTTTAATCCTGTGGGAAATGTAAAATTAGCAAAAGTGTATCAGGACAATCTTTAAACTTAAAAAAGACTTTTTAAAAAAAAACATTTAAATGCAAACTAAAAATGTGTCCAACTCATCACGACCCCATGAACAACATTCCTCCAAGTCTTCCTGTCTTCTACCATCTTCTGGAGTCCATTTAAGCTCATGCCTACTGCTTCAGTGACTCCATCCAGCCACCTCATTCTCTGTCGTCCCCTTCTTCTATTGCCCTCAATCTTTCCCAGCATTATGCTCTTCTCCAGTGAGTCCTTCCTTCTCATTAGGTGGCCAAAGTACTTGAGTTTCAACTCCAGGAATACACACACACACACACACACACACACATATATACAAATATATATACATATATATTTGTGTGTGTGTGTTTTCGTAGATTTTCACAGGTACAGGTATGCAGGTCTTGGCATATTCAGGTATTTTCCCGTGTAAGATTGAGAATATCTTGGCGATGTTTCGACGAGGTCCCACTCGTCATCTTCAGGCTGGGGTCTTCGGCTTCGTGCTTGTGCGAGCAAAGTGTGATCGGAGCTGCCATCTCTCTATAAATGTTGGTGTGTGTGTGTGGAGTGCTGGCTTAGTTGCTGTAGGTGGGTTGGTTGGCTGTGGGGGAGTTATTGTTTGCGGATTGTTTGGTTGTTTCGTAGTTGTTCCTGAATAGTTGAGGTGCTGGCTGTGTGCCCATTAGTCTTTTGTTTTATAACGACCTGGGTAATGGGTTGTGTGATTACATCTTGAGATCTAGTGTAGTGATATCCTGAGTTTTGTGTTGCAACATCCTGGGTGGTTGGTTGTGTTGTAACATCCTGAGCTTTAGCGTTGTAATCTCCTGAGTTCTGTGATGTGATGTCCAGAGCAGAAGGCTGTGATGTAGCATACAGGGCTTTGGTTTGGCTCCGAGTTTGCGGTCTAGCTCTGTGTTCATGGCGTGTGTCCGTTTGCTTTGTGTGGGGGTCGGAGGGAGGTGCAGCAGCTGGCGATGTCGTCATGGTTTGGCTTCTGGATGGTGGTTGCATTTCGTCTGAGGGATGGGTTTGGGCTTGGATTTGGGTCTGGTAAGGGTGAATGGTGGTGGCATACTGGCACACCGGACCCAGAACAACACAGTACTTTCACTTTCTGAGGTTTTTTTTTTGTTTCTTGGGAATTATTTTTCCCCTTCAGGAAAGTTGGTAGGTAGGATAGAGAAAATCGATATTCTTACCCAGATTCAAGCATACTGTTTGCGATAAGCTTAAAATAGTGATTTTGACTTCGGTTGCTTGCAGCTTGGGCTAGACAGTGCTTTCAACCGGCATGATGGTCTGCGCTCCATCCGCCAATGTACCAGCTGTGACTGCAGTACTGGTGAAAGGGTTCTCCTTCCTCTCCATATTGGGATCTTCCCTGAGCCTTTGTCAGCCTCACTTCTACTTTGGGTAGGTGACTGGAGCTCAGGACCCCGTAATTTTAAAGAAAAAGGGAGTTTGTGGTTAATGTCATGGTTCTAATAGATGAAACCGGTAAAAGAACTTCAAGGCAAGAATTCTTCCTTAGAGAACATTTTATTCAGGAAACAAAGTATCGGCACTTACATAGTTGAACCCAAAACTGAGATTTTATACCATGTCATCATTTATTTTACAAAAAGAAAGCCAAAATGGAGAAGTACAAACTAAGTACACCCTTACTGCTTCAATAGCTTGTAGAACAGCTTGAGCAGCAATAACTTGGCCCACTCGTCTTCACAACATTGTTTCAGTTGACTGAGGTTTGTGGACATTTGATTATACATAGCTCTCTTGAGTTCCTGCCACAGCATTTCATTCGGGTTGAGGTCTGGATTTGGACTGGGCCATTGCAACACCTTGATTCTTTTCTTTTTTAAGCCATTCTGTTGTAGATTTGCTAGTGTGCTTGGGATCACTAGGATATTTTGGTATATAGAGGAGTTTTTAGTCAACCCAATGACTGCAAATTGCCCAGGTCCTGTGGCTGCAAAACAAGCCCAAATCATCACCCCTCCACCACCATGCTTGATGGTTGGTATGAGATGATTATGCTTATATGCTGTGTTTGGTTTTCACCAAACAAGGCACTGAGCACTATGACAGTGTCACTTTGGTCTCACCTGTCCAAAGGACAGTGTTTCAGAAGTCTTGAGATTTGTTTAGATGAAACTTTGCAAACCTAAGCCATGCTGCCATGTTCTTTTTAGAGAGAAGAGACTTTCTCCTGGCAATCCTTCCAGACAAACCATACTTATTCAGCCTTTTTCTAATTGTAGTTTCATGAACTTTAACTTTTAACCAGCTAATCGAGGCTCATAGATTCTGAGATGTAAATATTGATTTTTTTTTAATTATTTCTCTGAGCATCTTGTGTGAATTTGCTGGGATCTCCACTCCTGGAAGAATCGCAACTGACTTGAATGTTTTCCAGTTGTGAATAACCTTCTTTACTGTTGAGTGATGGACTTTAAATTGCTTGGAAATGGACTTATAACCCCTTTCTTTTTGACATCATGTTAACACACACCTCAATGCTAGAAACTAGCAAACTCTTAAAACTTGGGTTTTTATAGAGATAGTCACACACTGTTGATCAATTGATCAAGGGCATTTGATTAGCAGCACATAGCTGCTACTTAGCCTTTTCATTCCTATGAAAGCAGTGAGAGTGTACTTAGTTTTTTACATATGGCTTCTCCATTTTGGGGGGGGGGATAAATGATGACATAGTATAATATGTCATGTCTTGTTAATTTGAGGTTGTACTTATCTACTTTTAAGAAATGCTAAGGACAAGATGATTTTTACTATGTCCTGATAAATAAAACCATAACATTCAAAGAGTGTGTACTCTTTGGGATCTCAGAGTCCTAGTGGACAATCACTTAAATATGAGCCAGCAGTGTGCTGCAGCTGCCAAAAAAGCCAACACTGTGCTAGGCTGCATTAACAGAGGGATAGTATCAAGATCACTTGAAGTATTAATACCACTTTACAATGCCTTGTTAAGGCCACACTTGGAATACTGCATCCAGTTTTGGTCACCACAATGTAAAAAAGATGTTGAGACTCTAGAAAGAGTACAGAGAAGAGCAACAAAAGTTGATTAGGGGACTGGAGGCTAAAACATATAAGGAACAGTTACTGGAATTGGGTATGTCTAGTTTAATGAAGAGAAGGACGAGGGGGGACATAATAGCAATCTTCCAATATCTCAGGGGCTGCCACAAAGAAGAGGGAGTGAAGCTATTTTCCAAAGCGCCTGAAGGCAGGACAAGAAGCAATGGATAGAAACTAATCAAGGAGAGAAGCAACCTAGAACTAAGGAGAAACTTCCCGACAGTTAGAACAATTAACCAGTGGAACAACCTGCCTCCAGAAGCGGTGAATGCTCCAACACTGGAAGTTTTTAAGAAAAGACTGGACAGCCATTTGTCTGAAATGGTATAGAGTTTCCTGCCTGAGCAGGGGGTTGGACTAGATGACCTCCAAGGACCCTTCCAACTTTATTATTATTATTATTATTATTATTATTATTATTATTATTATTATTATTATTATTATTATTATTATTATTATCATTATCATTATCATTATCATCATCATCATCATCATCATCATCGTTATTTTCACATGATTGTACATCTGTGTGAAATTATTGGGACCAGGTGACTTGGAGAAAAAAGGAATTGCAAAAAACAGGTAATGTAAGAGTGAAAATAAATGGAATTAAGTCTCAGAAAGCTAAATGGAAGCCACACAATATATGGAAAGGAAATTACACAATGGTATACTGGTATGAAAGTCATTTGTATTCAGAGGAAGTTGTTAAGGAAACAACTGCCACCAATATATAATATCAGTTTAACTGTAGTTTGTTTATCCTCTTCCACATTTCTATAACAGTAACTAATTGACAGTATCTTCACCTGAACCTGAAGTATTTTCACCTTTTATTATAAATAAAATTCTATTTTTGAAATGCTAACATTCCATCTTATACCATCTAATCCACGTCTAATAATGTCATTTTATCAAAATTAAAAAAGGATACATTTTGAATATCATCCTGATAATACTATCAAGTACTGTATTTTTTACCAAAATAAATTGGATGCAATGATAATATCAACACTGTTTATTTTTTGTCATATCATAGCCATATAGGAGCTATTTTCATTTAGGTAAACTTTAAAAAATTTTTAATAAAATGTTATACTTCTTACTACCATGAAAGATACTTGAATATAAAGTTCTGCAACTAAAGTTAAATCTTCAAAAACATAATATATTTTTTTCAAAAATGTAAATATTTAAATCCTCCTCCAAAAAATGTTCTGTATTCAAAAAGAGAAGACATGAGTAAATTGAGGATATTTTTTGGATATATCTATAACTTTATACCAACTAATTCAACAAAAAAATGGTGCAAGATATAGCAGTTATAGCAGACTATAACCCTTATCTTTAAACATCATATCACATTTTTAAAAATTATATTTCACTTCCCAAAATTACCCAATGAGGGTAGCCATTGCTGGAAATTCCATGAATTGCAATCACAATTTCTATTTTTCCAGAAAATTCTCAAGTTTAATTAGTTCAATACTCTATTAGATTGCACAAGGAACTAGTTAATATACACCAATAATATTAATAGTAAACTCTGTGATAATTCTGGCTGTTTGAACAAAGAGCTTTGTTTTCATTGTAAAGCAGACAGACGACATCCAAGTCTGAATACATTGAGTTTTGGTACAGAGAAATCCCTCCCTTTCCATTATCAGAAGAAGAAAAAACCCTATGTTCTTTTACAATTTAGGTTAAAGTTGCTGGATCAAAGAGGGAAATAGGTGGGATTTAATGTCTCCTCACAGCCTNAGCGCTTTAAAGGTGGTAACTAACACCTTAAAGCGCACCCGGAAGACCACTGGTAACCAGTGCAGCTCGCGCAGCAGCGGTGTTATATGGGAGCGACGAGTCCCTCCCAACACCGCCCGCGCGGCCGCATTCTGGACCAGTTGAAGTCTCCGGGTGCTCCTCAAAGGGAGCCCCATGTAGAGAGCATTACAGTAGTCAAGAAAATGCATTAAACTGTACATTGATTTAGTTGTGGGTGTTAGAAGCCTTATTCTTTCTTATTCTGATTCTCTGTAAGTGAGAACCTGCAGCGAAATTACATTCTGTGTAATTTCAGATCAAGACCCTTAATTTATTGGCAGCTGATAAATATCATGAAAGCCATTTCTTTTCCAAGATCACTATTTATAGTGAAACACCATTGATTTATGGTCTGGCAGAAACATTGCATACATTTTTGTATATATCAAATCTTTTGAGTCTTCCTTCCTTCCTTCCTTCCTTCCTTCCTTCCTTCCTTCCTTCCTTCCTTCCTTCCTTCCTTCCTTCCTTCCTTCCTGCCTTCCTGCTTGCCTGCCTGCCTTCTTGCCTGCCTTCCTCCCCTCCCCTCCCCTCTTCTCCTCTCCTTCTCATTTATCTCTTGCAAGATCTTTATTTCTAAGAGAGAATGACTGAGTACTTCTAGTTACATACTTGACACAATATAGTCAGAAGCAGGAATTATAACAAATATGTATATACACACATGCACACTCACGCAGAAACGGATACCATTTTACCTTTGCCTGTTATTAACCAGAAGATTGTGGGAGCCCTTTCTCTCACACATCAAGTTTAGAATCCCAGAAGAAAAGTGATGGCAGCAGTAACTACTAAACAACTGCACCAAGGCTGTTTACCTTATGGGCTTGGCTATCCTACTACAATTTCTGAATAAGAATAAAAATTTCTCACAGGTAAAAGAAGAAAAAAGCAAATCTATAAACAAAGAGAAATATATCCAACATTCATGTTCTGACAAAATAAATGTTTTAAGTTTTATATTTTTTTTTTCTCACAAGGTCACAAATCAATCCACCCAGATTTCACACATACATTTCATAGAACTAAACAGGTCTCTTCCTGACTTCAAATTGCTAGAAAAAGAGCATGTGTGGGAAAAAGATGGGGAATGTTTATTTTTTTAAAAAAAAACACATTGTTTATCCATCTTCTGAAATGACAATTTAAGATTTTAAAGCTCACATACAGTTTATTAGAATTAATTTAATTATGTTCTGCTTCCATAGTAGCCACATTAATTGTCAAATGGTATATAAAAATATGTCTCTGTGTTGTGTGTACACTTTTGAGAGCAGGCAACAGAATTTCATTTTTAATGTATGCCAGTGTGTCCACAGTAAAAAAATGACAATAAAGTTTCTCTCTCTCTCTCTCTCTCTCTCTCTCTCTCTCTCTCTCTCTCTCTCTCTCTCTCNATGAGTTTAATCAGTTATATTTTAAATGGACCATTAGCATCTTAGTTAATTAGATTCTAGTTTTATGAATCATTCTGTATAGCTTTCAGTCAAATGTGTTTTATTATTGTTCTATAACTTCTTTTGTTATGGTTTGCAGGAAAAAAGTAATAAGCAGTTCAATGAGCCAAATATCCCAAATAAATATGCTACAAAATTAGATGACCAGTGGCCAATTAGTATAAAAACAAATCATTATAAAGCCGAATAGCAGATAAAATCCACTTTTTATTATAAGGGATTCAAAACAAAATACATTTTTTGTCAGAACTGATTTATGGTTGCTCTGAGTAACAGCAGTGCTTAACCAAAACAACATGCTGTTTTAGACTGCCAAATAACTCAACAGAAATAATTCAACTGCTATCTTCTATTTTGTGTAAAAGTACATAATATTATTTGGGAAAACAAGCATATGTCTAATGTGGCAGCAAAGCTGTACTTATTTAAGTGACTAGTTTTTATTTTTTACTGTCCAAATTATATATTATGTCTCTTTGTCAAAGTGCATTGTTTATTTACTTTTAAGTGTATATGATTTATTTTCATCAGATTGAGCTGATATATATTGGATGTTTGTGGTTTAACATTATCAATTGATAACTGAACAGCATCATTATTAGTTAACCTGTTAAAACTTATTCTTTTCCCAGAAGATCTATTTGCTAACTAGAGCAGTATAATGGATGAAGGAAAAAAGCCTCATGCACGGTAGTGCTGTGCCAAATTCAAAGGAACTTGTTTGCAAAGCATTAGCAAGATTGAAGCACTGCTCTTCAAAGCATTTCAGCAGCAACCATAATAAAAAGGAGTCTAGAATTTATTGGAGCTAATGGTAAGCAATGGCTTAGTTGAAGAGATGATCTTCCTTTGTAAAGTAGACAATGAGCTGAGTAAGCTAGCATGCAGGAAATAAAGTACTCCAGCTAAAATTGTAAACAGCAGGTGTGAGGAGAGGGGGAACTATTGTCAAATTGTGGCAGAAAAACACAAAATAATGCTGAATTTGCAATAGGAAAGAAGTATATAAAGGTAGACGTCATCCAGTTTTGCCCCACAAAAATGGTTGCCATTCCTTTCTGGTAATGGGGTAAACATGTTTTTGGAGAAGGATGGTGGAAGTTGGACAGATGTTTGGAGAGGGAAGGGCTTCACCTAAAGCCTATAAACATTTTGTTGTAAAGGGTGGAATGCTGTTGTTTTGTTTTAACCATTAGTCATTCTAACTGGGAATTATATATTTAATGGGTGTCAGTAGTCTACTTGTGTTTTAGCAATTATCGTAGCAGAAATCCAGAAACATCTGAAGCTTTATATATTCATTTAAAGCTAATTTGAAACAACCTAACTCACTGTTGTTCTGAAGTCACTGGAGAATTTGAGATGTTATTTCATAAATGTAAACAAGTTAATCATGTACGTACAGATATCAATAACATGTTTTTGCTCCATGGTCTCCAATTGTTCCTCAAATAATATTGCAAATATTATTATTTAAGTTAAATATATTATATGTTAAAAGCAAATATTGACTTTTCTGGCAAGAACTTGATCAAATTGCTAAAATGTCTGATAGGAAACTATGATCCTTTTCTGGGAAAAAGTACTGACCTGCATGCCTTGCGTGGGTAGCATGCAATCAGCTTGCATTTATGCTTTTTCTAACCTTTTAAGAGTTGCCAGAGTTGAAAGAATGAAGGAGACATCTGGAAAAGAGCAGGCTCTGTCAGTACAAGAAAAATCTTGAAAGAAAGTAAACAGACTTCATGTCTCATAATGTCTCTCCAGAGATGCATAGCTAGGGAGAATGGCAGGCTGCAACTGACTACTAGGAATGGCAAACCTGTACATGAAAACATTCTTCTTTCAGAATAAGTAATCACTCAAAGGTCAGCAAACTGTGCACCCACTGACCAAAGCAGACAGCAAATATAATGGCTCATGTGAACACATTTAACATTTAGAAAATCCTAACTAGCCTTTTATGAAGGAGTTTTGTTCCCTTTTTCACAGTATGTTTCACAGCACTGAAGTAGAACAGTTAGCACGACAGTACAGTTCCAAAGCTGTCTGAAAGCACATTCAGAGAAATGTGCATCAGTTTAGAAGTAGATATATCATGTATCATCGAAGTATGTTTTATCCAATGTTCACAAACAAAATAATAGTAAAAAGATGAAGATATTTTCCATCAGTTATTACCTTTCAAAAATAATTGTCAAGGGTTAGAAACAAGCATCCTTACTTTGATTTTTTTTTTTACAAAAAAGCTATCTAACATTTTTGTATATAAGTGTGCAACAATGACTAAATATCCTAGACTTTAAATATTTACCTACAAGAACATCATCAATTCAAGTGTTTGCATGTGTTGTAGTCAGTATTAGAAGGTTTGGCATCTGCAGACCACATCAATCAGCATAATAGAGTGAACAATCAAAGAACTTGGTCAACGTTCCCTATGTACCACGGACCAGTTGATATTGCCTATTGTTCAATGGTCCTACCTGTGGATCTAAATTACAGTTTTGTGACAACTCCTTGTCAGAATTCTGCAATAAGCAGGATTGTAAGAGAACAGCCAACGAAGCAAATCTTCACTTCCAGAAGTGAGATGATGCATTCCCCTTGTACCATCTCACTTCTGGAAGTGTTAATTGGCTAGCAGTTAGCTTGTCAAAGTTATAGAAGGTCACCATCAGCAGAACAGAACAGAACAGAACAAAATAAATTTATTTGGCCAAGTGTGATTAGATACACAAGGAATTTGTCTCTGTTGCAAAGCTCTTAGTGTACATGCAAAAGAACAGAGTAATAATAATCATAATAATGATACTAATAAGGAAAAGTAACAGAAAATATGAGAAGGATAATAGTAATACTACAGCCATACAACATGATGAATATACTTAGACATAAAACACTACTATGAGGATTAGGTGTTCAGCAGAGTGATGGCATGAGGGGAAAAAAACTGTTGCTGTGTCTAGTTGTTTAGGCATGTAATGTCCTATAGTGATGTCCCAAAGGGAGGAATTGAAACTGTTTATGTCCAGGATGTGAGGGGTCTGTAGATATTTTCTCATCCTTCCTTCTGACTCGCACAATATAGATGTTCTATGGAAGGCAGGCTGGTTGCAATTGCTTTTTTTTTTTTTTGTATTCCCAATTATCTGTTGGAGTCTGTACCTCTCCTGTTTAGTTGCTGAACTAAATCAGATCGTCATAGAAGTGCACATGACAGATTCAATAATTCTTTGGTAGAACTAATCAACAGCTTCTGGGGCAGTCTAAACTTCCTCAATTGAAGAACATTCTTTGTTGTGCCTTTTTGATGATGGTTCTAAAGTTGTCCATTTCAAATCCTGGGAGGTTATAGAACTCAAAAACCTGAAGGACTCTGCTGTTGATACTGTGCTGTCAAATATAGTAAGAGGCAGTAGAATAAGAGGGCTCCTCCTAAAATCCACTCTCATCTCTACAGTTTTAAGCATGTTCAGCTCATGATTGTTCTGGCTGTGTCACAGGGCCAGTTGTAAAACTTCCTGCTTATATGCCAATTCATCACTGTCTCGAATAGATCAATGGCTGTTTTATCATTTGCAAACTTCAGTACTTTAACAGAAGGAGCCTTAGAGATGCAGTCATAGGAACATAGAAAGAGAAGAGCAATGAAGAGAGCACACAGCCCCAACCCCGCTGTGTTAATTTCAGTGTGATTTTCCCCTGGCTTCACCTGTTGCTTCCTATCTGTCAATAAGCAAGTAAGTCACCTACATGGCACAGCTACTGTATATGAGTTTCCAGGAATAATTGCAAAGATTAAATAGAAAATATACAATGAAGCAGTATATTCAGAATTAATTTGTCCATGTAAATTTTTTCTCTTTTATCATAGAAGACCTACACTATGTGAAGATAGACAATGGCTTTGAATCAGGAATATATACAGTTGAAAGGGGTGAGAAAAAGTACCTGGAGCTCTGGTGGGGTGGATGATAACAATAAAAGAAAACCAAATGCCCCCGAGACCCACAATGGAAGAAGAAAATATGAAATGGGAGCAAATAACATCAGATGGGAGGAGGACATAAGGGTGCTAATAAACCCAAACATTGACAATGAAGGAGCGGGTAAGAAGGTCCAAAAAAATGACAGAAGAGAACGCAATGCAAAGGAAACATCTGGAATACAAATTGACCGACTAGGGCCGGTGACGCGATCCAAGAGCTGGGTGCAAATGTCAGCTAAACCTATTTAAATCATCTTTGTTAACTAGCTTTTTAGCCCTGATGATGTTGGGAGTTCCCAATGAAAGCTTGGCGGTTTTAGTAAAGTATTTTTACATATATCCTCCTGGTGGTCGTATTTTATTCATTTTGAGTATATATATATATAAGATTATGATACCAGATTACTTTAAATTATTACAATTTGAAGTATCTTATAGAGAAAACCAGAATTTCAGTTTTCCAAAGATAATATAACAAAGATGCAACATTTTTTATATTGAATTATAAGTGCTTTCATAAAATGTTGTTGGAATTTCAACATATAGATCACCACATAAACATGACTCATAGAATAGCCCAAAGCACATATTCCAGTATGAGAAGTTCCCTGAAGATCAGCTCCAGCAGGAGTTTGAAATGAGTTCTGCAACTAAATTTAAATGTGTTACAAAGAAAATTAACAAAATGATATTTTTAATAGTTTTCCTTTTTTGTTATCCCTTTAGATTCCATGGTTCAGGACCTATTCTGCCAGTGCTATTTACATTTGCATAGTTACAGGTAGCTCTTTTATTTTGAGATGTTTGATGACTTAATTATAAGCGATAGCAAGAATTATTTATTGTTTGGAAAAAGGGAAGATCAACAAACTGCTAATTAGTTAATATTGCAAATTGCATAAACAAACTTCAAAGGATCAAAATTATGATAGCAACATATTATTTTTATAGGTTTTTCCAATTTGTAGCCCAATTTAGTGGGCAATTATCCTTGTGGATATAAAGACACAGATTCTAATTTAATAGGAGAAAATCAGTGTATATACTAATTAGAATGTTTTTAACATATGTCATACAAAGCTATGAGCTTATATTTATATCTATGACACTCATTTCTTCACTATCATAGTATCACATATGGGAGCTAATAAAAATATTAATACTATCAACTAAATAAATAACCTATTACATTGTTTATCCTTATTTTTGCTTGCTATGCAACCATTTATTTCAAAGAACAAGGGTTTTTGGGATAAGTGCCTCTAATATCAGGTGCAATATGGGGAATATGGAAACAACTGGCTAATTTCCAGGTTTAAAGCTGTAATAAATAATTTGATCTGATTTGGTTAACTCCATCCATGAGAAAAACTAAAATGTAGTTCTAACACCAGTTAAGATGTAGAGTTTCTTTCAAATATATCAGAAACCAAGTAGAAGACTAAATATGTTGTCCAAGTTTGAAACATTTATAGTTAGGCTGAACATCTGTGGCCTATAAGCTATATGTTTTCACATACCATTGGCTTCATTCTAACACTTGAGATTGTGTTGCTCTAAAGAGAGACAATCTGGGACTACATTAGTTTTCCTGCTTTAGTTTAGTTTTGTTTTGTTTTCCAAATAGAGTGGAAAACTATATTGGAGACCTCCGGGAGGCAGACTGTGCTAAAACTATGCCACCAAAATTTGATCATTTTTCCCTTGAATTTTAGGGACAAAATTTTAGATAATTAGCTCTTTTACATACACACAAATGTAAATAGAAAATATGTCTATCTCATATAAATTCTTAAACTTTTATTTTATTTATTAAATGTTATTAAACATTTAATATTGCAAAATAGTTTGTACATTTTATGTATGAAATACTTAACTACAGAAAGGTTGATTATTTTCCCAGCTTCCTTCTAAGATCAAAAATAGTCACAGCATTCTTATTATACCTGAAATGATGTAAGATTGTAACTGACATTCACTGGTTCTCACTTCGTTATGTAGTGGCACTATAAGTAAATGTTCGACTAAGAAAAAGATGTATACAGTATATTGCAATATAAAAAATAAGCTTTTCATCTGCAAAACCTCTGTGCATTTTTACTCTGTCTTTTTTAATATTAGTAATACTGTTATTTAGTAAATATAATTTTTTACAAATTTATTTTAAAAATGATTAAAATGTATTATGTAAAGCTTCATGGTTATATCATTAAATGATCATAAAGATGCAGAGATTTCAGGAAATAAAATATTTTTATATAAAAGTTGCATGTAAGTTTTCCAAAGCAATCTTAATATGTTTAGTTTTAAATATCACATACAATTCCACTTCAGGTTTTCACCCAATGAATTACCACCACTACCCAGGATAAAAATCATATGTTCTTTATGAAAAAAGCAAGACAAATTTGATGTCAGTTCTTTCTAAAAAGGCTTTAACATTACTGATTAAAATTGCTAGTCAGGAACAAATACATTCAGCCCTTGTAAAGTCTCCCTAGAAACATCAGCCTTAAGCAGAATGAAAACAGACAGTTAAGTCCAACCTTTATGTTAATGTGCCATGAAGCTTTATTAATCTGACCTTTGAAAAGAAGAGAGAAATAGAATCATGCCCTGTTATAATTGTTAGCAGCAGCATTTTAGCAGCCTTTAATTTGTACTTGGATTTAGTATTTCATTCAGTTATGATGTAAGCATGAATAGGATTTGACACTTTTCTTAGTGTTCCAATGTATTAGTAGCAAACATACTTTGAAGTAAACAAAATCCTGGTTAACTGGATAATGAAATATATCACCTAAACCTATGGAAAGAATAATTATATTGATTATTTCAAGAGATATCTATATTATATGCACTCCTATAATTCTGGAAGCAACAGAGAGAGGGTTGTTTTGCATTTCAAGGTAATTTCAAGAATTTTGCAAATATATAGTTCTTTTCTGTATGTAAATGAAATATATATATAATCAACACATAATCATCATGTTATACAGGAAATTCACAAATTACTATGCAGATACCATACAGTTCTCATTATCACCAAGAACACATCACCAAAACCATCATCTATAGCCAAACTCAATGCTATAACCAAATTTTTCTGACTCACTTCAATGTTCTTCCAATGGAATTAACCCAGGCATTCAGGACACTGAAAGAGCCATCCAGATAGATCAGTAGAGCCTGATTGATTTCCAAGGAGGAATTCTTAAAGGATAGACTACACAGACAAACACATTAAAAAAAACCGAAAAGAAAACAAAAACAAAACCAGAACAAAAGGACATTACTAGTTGTGATCTAGGGATCACAATTCAAGCCACTCAAACACATTATTAATAAGATACAGTCTATACTAGACAATGACACTGAGCTCTCTCAGGTAATAGGCAGCAATCCCATACCTGGGTACAATAACCCAATCTTAAACAGATTGTCACAATCAACAAGAGTTAATGCTAATATGGGAATCAAACTCTGTACCACAGCTGATATCTACTCTGCCCGTACATCTACACCAATAGTACCATAACACCAATACATACAAAATACTAGAGGCACCTTCAAATGTACCTCCTCTAATGTGATAGACTATCACTTGTCAACAATGCTTCTCTGGATTATATGTAGAGCAAATGGAACAAGACTTAATGGACCCAAATTATATCAAAGCATTTCAACCTATCAGGAAATACTACTACAGATCTTCAACAAGAAATTTGTTGAAAATCTGGTGGGCATTATTTGAAGAGTATCCTAGTTAAAGCAAAGTATTGTGACCCCTGTCAGTTATCATTCAGGTATCAGCATGTAATGGAACAAATATTTATTAAACTGATATATAAATGTATCGGGACTTAATGAAGATCGATAAATGTATCGGGACTTAATGAAGACTTAATGGTTCTATTAGACCACTCCCTGACCTTTTACATATGGGGATTTTGTCAACTGCACATAAGAATTGTGATTAGGTGAACTACTTTACAATAGTTCTCCTATCTTAGTAAGTGATTCCAACCTCATGGCTGTGAGATAGAAGAGTTTAGCCTGAAGGGTATCCATAAAAACTATTTAATATATTTTTTTAAATTACATCTTCCTTCCTTCCTTCCTTCCTTCCTTCCTTCCTTCCTTCCTTCCTTCCTTCCTTCCTTCCTTCCTTCCTTCCTTCCTTCCTTCTCTTGCATGTATTGTTGTTATGATTATGCTTAAAAAAACATATATAGTATTCCCATGTGAAAACAATCCTGGAAGTGGGACACTAAATGACAGAAAGTAACAAAAGGAAAGGAATGAGGAAAAGAAAACAAAATAAGAAAATACTGTAATTGATTTAAGATAATAATGAATCTATTTATTTTATTTATTTATTTTTTTTTTCAATATAAAATTTTATTGTTTTTATCATAAACGAAAAAATACATCACAAGTATTACACAATGATTTATCCCATCCCCCTACCCCCCAGACTTCCCAAACCAAACCTAGGCTAACATTCAACTACAGGTAAACAAATATTAATATCTCTAACTCCAAACTCTAAACTTAAGCAATCCATCTCCTCCGTGTNTCTTTACATTATCCTCACTTCTAAAAGACTGTGGTTTATCTTTAATAAGTGCAAGCAAGATAAATCACTAAATTACATCCAATCAGTCTTTTAAGCACAAGCAGTCACATCTATGTCAGGCATTTTTACTGGAATTATTAGATTGGTTGGCTTTGGAGAACAACAGAAGGATTTAGAGCTGGTCTTATAATAAAGGACTATATTATACCATGGCATCTATTCAGCAGTGTTTTAAACCTTCAGGCAAGCTATTGACTCAGTTTCTAAGCAAGACCTATGACAGAAAGTGAACCTCAATAGTTCACTTTCTGCTTTCTCTCATCTATAAATTACATATCAATAGTGGTTAAGAATAAGATGCAATATAACAGAACATCTGTCAAATGTGATAGCAATTAAGAGAAGGGTAGAGTAAGGATGAATCTTCACTTCACTACTATTTATTTTTACACACATACTTTAATAGACTCTTAAAATCAAGTGTAGCCTTAAGGTATGAATAAACACAATTCTATTTTATGGAATGGTAAAGTTCTTTTATCATAGTCCCCAACTACTTTAATGAGGGGAAAGAAGTTCTTTTGTAATAACCATTACTTGCAAATATCTTTAACTAAAATTATTAACGTTACAAAAAGATAAACAAGAAAATCTGGCACATTGGCGATATCACAGCATAATTGATATTAGACTTAATTTTTTGAAAAAGCTGATTTAGATAACATGTCCCAAATGTGGCACTGTACATTTAGATAGATACACAGACAGACAGACAGACAGACAGACAACCTTTATTACCATTTTTTTTACTGTGGACACTATGGCACATTAAAAATGAAATTTAGTGGCTTGCTCTCAAAGTATACACATACATAACATACATTTAAACATACTATATACAACATATGTATCGACCTACACCCTTAAATATAAGTAAATATAAATATTAATTACTGTCCATCTTGAATACATAACAGAAGGAGGAAGCTTTAGAATTCAAAAGGTTAATACTGTACGGAACAAAACTGTGACTGAATCTGGATGTTCTGCTTCGGATATCAAGGAACCTCCTCCCAGAAGGTAACAAGGAAAACAGGTCATGAAGAGGATGTGTGGTGTCCCAGACAATCTTACGGACCCTGCTCAAGCAACGCTTATATGCTATGTCCTGGATGGAAGGGAGGGAACTGCCAATGATCTTTTCAGCCATCCTCACCACTCTCTGCACTGCCTTCCTGTCTGAAGCAGTGATGCTTCTAAATCAGACTGTGATGCTCTATGACAGGATGCTCTCGATCGTCCCCCTGTAGAAAGTGATCAGGACAGGGGAAGGAAGATATGCTTTTCTCATGCGATGCAGAAAATGCAGGTGCTGCTGTGCCTGCTTCACGAGTTTCTCACTGTTGAGTCAGCCTATTCGTTAGCTGCACACCCAAGAATTTGATGCTAGTTTTAAATAAATAAACAAACAAACAAACAAACAAATAAACAAATAAATAAATAAGCTAGAGATTGTACAGGGGCAGACATATCTTCAATTATAGTTTAAAGTTGCATATTACTGCAGTTAACCAAGCTTTACTAACTAATGAATAATAATTATTATTCTGATACCAGGAGTATAGTGTGAGCTTCTACCTAATGGATATTCTCCTAACTGTTGGTCTGAGGTTACAACAAAGTGAGGCAGAAGTGAGGAAATATTGTGGATAGGAAAACTAAAATTTAACATAATTGAAACCACAGTGAACTCATAAGCCTTACTAGATAGAGCAGACCATGAAACCAATTTTGCAAGAAAGCTAAACTGCCTTTATTAAGATTGAGTAGAACAGTAGACTCTTACAGGTCTCATGTAGTAATAGTAGTAGTAGTAGTAGTAGTAGTAGTAGTAATAATAATAATAATAATAATAATAATAATAATAATAATAATAATAATAATAATAATAATAATAATAATAATAATAATAATAATAATAATAATAATAATAATAATAATAATAATAATATAGGCAGAACCTCCAATTTCAATCCAATCAGAAATGTTTCTACCAATCCATCAATGGAGAAACTGCAATGAATCAGTTAGTACCTGACAAGGAAGAAACAGTGTAGTTCTGGAAGCAGATATGGGATAACCCAAAAAAATACAACAAGGATGCGGCTTGGTTAAAAGAGGTGGATGCAAATAAAACAGAAGGTGAAATGAAAGAACTAGTAATAACAACAAAAATGATAGAAAAAAGAGCAAGGAAGATTAAAAATTGGTCAGCACCAGGTGAAGATGAACTGCATGGATTTTGGTTGAAACATCTAACTGTTCTATACCCACTCATTGCCAAGCAGTTCAATAATATACTAGAAGGGGGAGAAATTGAAAAGTGGCAAACAACTGGGAAAACCAACCTAATAATGAAAAATCCAGCAAAAGGGGCAACACCAGGCAACTACAGGCCAGTTACCTACTTACCAACAACTTTCAAATTGCTAACTAGTGTGGTAGCTGATGCAGTACAACAGCATCTAGTTGAAAACAATCTCTTTCCATCTGAGCAGAAAGGAAACCGCCCCAATAGCAGAGGAACAAAAGATCAACTCCTAATAGACAAAATGATCTTGGAAAACTGCAAGAAAAGGAAGACTAATCTGAATGTGGCATGGATTGACTACAAAAAGTCATTTGACTCTCTGCCACATGACTGGATAATCAAGTGCCTAGAAATAACAGTAGAAACATCAGAAAATTTGTGCAAAGATCGATGGCACAATGGAAGACACAGTTGCAGATCAATGGTGAGAGACTGGGAGAGGTTAACATCAAGAGAGGAATATTTCAAGGAGATTCATTATCACCATTACTATTTGTTATTGCACTGTTTCCTCTGTCAACAATACTGAATAATTCAGGACATGGCTATCAAACATCAAAAACATCTGCCAGTCTATCCCACCTCCTTTACATGGATGATCTGAAGCTGTATGGAAAAACATCATCTGAAATAGAATCACTGCTCAACACTGTCCATATATATAGCCAGGATATTGCAATGGAGTTTGGATTGGACAAATGTGCCACACTTACTATCAAACAAGGAAAAATAGTGAAAACTGAAGGAATCAAGATGCCCCATGAAAATAACATTAAGAATCTGGATGAGGATGATTACTACAAATACTTGGGTATCCTTTAAGCTGACAACATCAAGCACACTGAGGTCAAGAAAAAGATTAGAGGTGAATACATCAAGAGAGTGAAGAAGATCTTAAAGTCCAAACTCAATGGAGGAAATACCATAAAGGCAATCAACACCTGGACAATTCCAGTCACACAGCTGGAATAGTGGACTGGACTCAAGCAGAACTAAAAGCAATAGATAGGAAGACTAGAAAAATAATGACAATGAATCATGCCCTTCATCCATACAGTGACATTGACAGACTTTATCTACCAAGGCAAATAGGTGGCCGTGGAATGCTGCAAGTACATCAGATGGTTGAAGAAGAAAAAATGGCTTTGGAAGAATATCTGAAGGACAGTGATGAAGATGCACTGAAATTAGTATATCAGGAAGGCTTACTGACTACTGGAGAGACCAAACTGGCCTACAAGAAAGACCAGATGAAGAACAGAATAGAGGCATGGGAAGACAAAGCACTGCATGGCCAGTACATTTAAAAAAATAGCTGGGAAAGCAGATAATAACAAGACCTGTTGTTGTTTGGCTTCGTGTTCGTGGTCGTGCCACATCTTTATGGTGGGTGTCAGTTGATGAGGCACGACCACAAACTAGAAGCCAGTCCACAGCTGCATCATTAGCCACTTTAAACCCCTCCAATCCATACATGAAGCAAACTGACACCCACCATAAAGATGTGGCACGACCATGAACACGAAGCCAAACAACAGCAACGAAGCTCACCATCTCAAATCCCCCTGCAACTCAAACTAACCTGAGCACAAAGCCCCCACCCAAACAGAACACTCCCCCATCCAATCAGAGCACAGCCAACCCCCCATCCAATCAGAGCACAGTCAAGTTCCTTAACCAATCAGAACACACCTCCACCCAATCAGAACAAAGCCAAGCTCCCACCCAATCAGCTCAAACCCCACTGGCAGTTAAAAGGAAGAAACAGCTGCGATCACACACACTACTCCTAGAAGCACGAAGCTGAAGACACCAGCCTGAAGATGACGAATGTGACTTCGTCGAAACGTCGCCAAGACACTTCTGGTTCTACGCGGGAGAAAACCCAAATAACTAAAGACCTACATACAAACACCCGCGAAAACCTCAGAAAACATATAAACATAAACCTGAAAACATATAAACCCGAATAACTAAAGACCTACATATATATATATATATATATATATATATATATATATAGGTCTTTAGTTATTCGGGTTTTCTCCCGCGTAGAATTAAAAGTACCTTG
>NW_015387334.1:305916-308079 GCF_001527695.2 Protobothrops mucrosquamatus
CTCTCCCTCCATCCACCTCTCTCTCTCTCCCCTCTTCTGATCTTCGCTCTCGACGGGCTGTGTATGCATGGCATCCAAGCTACCTAACCTTCGCGCTTGGGCACTCCACCCCCTCCTCTGTCAGTAACCGTTCGGTTCAATTTTACGGTAGCCACGGTGGTCCTGACGGTCTAATTCAGGTCCTGGCTCCATCCCCCTCCCACTCCCCACGCACTCCAGCCGGCCCCGCCCTTCCCCACCCCAGGGGCCTCCTGCTCCTTCATAATGCTCCATTCCTTACCTCCCCAAGCATCCTTACATTCCCTCCGCTGGGGATCTCGTTCCCTTCCCCAGCGGACCCAAGTCACTCCCCTCCCTCCAACCGACAAGGGAGCATGTTGGGGCGGGGGTTGATTCATTGGGTGGGTCTGTGCTGCTCCTGGGAGGGGGGGAAGGGAGGGGAGGGAGGAGACTGCCGCTGCCATGTTCCAAGCCCCAGGTGTCCATCGTTGTTTTTCGGGGGATCCTGTTGTCTGTTCGAGCGAGACCGCGTCATCATGGCATGCGTACTTTGTCCCGTATTCCAAGGGATTTCCCTTGGAGGTTTCAGGTCCATTGCTGGCACCGTCTGCTGGCAGGGGGGAAGACCTTTCATCCGAGCCTGCAGGGCATCTCCCACTTCTTGCTTCTGACGGGGCTGTCTATCGTGTTCTGTCCTCCTCCGACTCCCCCGGGGGTGGTCCATGCACCACGCCCTAAGTGTCCGCTGCGCCGGGGACATCTCCACATGGCGATTGATGGATTCTTCCTCCGTAAACCATGCCTCCTTTAACAGCCGGCCCCCTTTGGTATTATCCTTTGCCAAGACCTGAACCTGGTCGAAGTCAAAGCGGTGGCCACTTTCAGCCATATGAGACCAGACCTGCGAGCGCTGTTCACCCCTTCTTACCGCCAATTTGTGTTCATGTACGCGGGTCCCCAACCGTTTGGACGTCTCCCCCACATAGTTGCGTGGGCAGTCCATGCATCTAATCCGGTATACCACCGCTGACCTTTCAGCGATGGGGAGTTGGTCCTTGGGGTGCATAAGTTTGGCTCGTAAGGTCTGGTCAGGTCTATGGGCCACCTTGATGTTATACGGGGCAAGAAGTCTGGCTGTGGCTTCGGAGACATTATGGATATACGGAAGGGTGACGCACCCGGGACGTTCCTGGGATTGCTCCTCAGCATTGCGTCGGGATTCAGTCGCCTTGCAGTGACGCCTCACAAAGTTCAGAGGGTATCCGTTCAACCGGAAGATATAGTGCAAATACCTGGTCTCCTCCATTCTCGACTCCACCGTGCTGCAGTGTGAACAGATGCGCCCAAACAGCACCTTGACACACCCAACCTTATGGACTACCGGATGGTTACTATAATAATAATAATAATAGTAAAGTTGGAAGGGACCTTGAAGGTCATCTAGTCCAACCCCCTGCTCAGGCAGGAAACCCTATACCATACTATCATATACTATCATAGTGGAGGATGCGGTCCGTATGCGTGGGTTTGCGATAGACTCTGGTGTTGACCGTCCCATCTGGCAATCGTTGCACAAGGACATCCAGAAATGCTATCGCACCCCGGACCTCATCCTCCATGGTAAACTCAATATCGGTATAAACCGAGTTGAGGATATCCATAAAGTTGGCCTTGTCATTCCGTTTGACGACCACGAATGTGTCATCCACGTACCTAGCCCAAAATTTGGGTCGGTACTGGGACATAGCTATGCGCTCTAACTGCTGGAGAACCGCTTCGGCTATCACGCTGGATATGGGGGAGCCCATGGGGGTGCCCTTTATTTGCTCGTAGGTCACCCCTTGGAAGGTGAAGTATGTGGTTAGACAGAACTCAATAAGTCTCAACAGGTCTTCTACCCGCAGTGAGTCACGGCCACCCGTGCCTTCGTGTGCCCTCAGCTGTTCCCCAAGAACCTCCATAGTGAGGTCTCGTGGTATGGAAGTAAAGAGCGAGGTGACATCAAATGATACCATAACCTCGTCTTCTTCCATCCTGAGTGTGCGGATCTTACCCAAAAACTCCTCTGCGGACCTAACCGTGGTGGGATTATCCTCCACCAGATATGAAATGCGTTCGCTCAACCACTTTGCCAACCCTGACATGGGGGTGTCTCTAAAAGAG
>NW_015387334.1:309529-314381 GCF_001527695.2 Protobothrops mucrosquamatus
ATATATATATATATATATATATATATATATATATATAAAATTCTAAAAATTTTAAAAACCGGAGGTTGACTCCTGGGTAAATTCATGTCTGGAGAATCACAAACCGTGAGACCACCAGGAGATAAAATTATAACAAGTTTATTTACAATTAAAAACACCTAGCTTTCGCCGGCCTCCTGCCGGCTTCGTCAGGGTGGCTAACCATCAGTGGGTGGCTGTTTTTATGGGAGTGGTGCCTTTTGCACCCGGCTCCTCGATCTCATGACCGGGCCCAGATAGTCCTCCTGTTTTGCATTCTTGATTGTTCTTTTGTGAGTTGTTGCGTTCCTGGTTCTCTCTTTCCCACCCTACCCGTCCTCTGATGGGCGGTCACTAAGGTCGCGGGGGTGCTCTCTCTTCCATACCCACCCACCTCCCTCTCCCTACCTTTCTTCCAATGGGGGGTCTCTGGGGGCATTGGGGGGGGACTTGTACCTACAGACAGTCCGAGGAAACATCGAATTGGAAGATTGGAACGAGAAAGGAGGAGGAGAGGGGAGAATGCAAAGGAAGGGGGGACAGTGGAGGGGTTGTCATGGGGATGGAGGGTGGGGAGAGTGAGTGGCAGGAGCGTGGACATGATAGAGAGGGCACCCCCGCATCAAGAGGACGACAGGAGGGGATTCATAAAAAGGAAAAGGAGGGGTGTGAGCATGAGAGAAGAGATATCGCTAACGGCGAGGTAATAAGAACGAATGGGGAGGCGCGGCTTGCGTCCCCAATGGCCCAGCCCCGGGGAAATGCGAGGAGAGGAGTAATGGTTACACACATACCTAGGGAGGTAGGGTTGAATGGTGGTGCGAAAGGGGGAGAGAAGGAAGAAAGGAGATGGCTGGAGGATGAGAATGAAGGAGTAGTGAGAGTAGTGGGAACACGGGTGAGAGAGAAGTCAGACAGCGCTATGGAGAAGAAGGAGGAGGGAAGTAAGGTGGGGTTGCAAGTGGCCAGGAAAAGAAAAAAGGTTAATGAACAGCAGGATGAGGTCCCAAACGAAGGGGTGCCGCCCCCTCCCGATGAACAAGTAGAACAGGGAAAGAGAGGAGGTGGGAAAGAGAGAACCAGGAATGCAACAACTCGCAAAAGAACAATCAAGAATGCAAAACAGGAGGACTATCTGGGCCCGGTCACGAGATCGAGGAGCCGGGTGCAAAAGGCACCACTCCCATAAAAACAGCCACCCACTGATGGTTAGCCACCCTGACGAAGCCGGCAGGAGGCCGGCGAAAATATATATATATATATATATATATATATTAGTAGATTGCTCCACTAACTATTCCTTTCTCTGCTCATTATACCTTGGTAGTTACTTGAATAGGGAATTGTTTTCTGTCTGAAGTTAATCCCTACTTACCTACCTTCTGCTAGACTGCAGAAACAACCAAGAAACTGTTACAAGCACCTAGCATCACATTTTAAGAAACCCCCCCAAAAAAACAATAGCCCAAGAAGAAATAACAGACGTCATCTGCAACATACAGAAGAAAACAACACCCTCACCAATACTGGCTAAGCAAGTACTACATGAATAATGAAGCCACCTGGTTGGGTAATGAAACATCTGCAAGCAAACAATCAAGCTCAGAGAGCACCAAGAACTTCACAGTTCAACTCTGAGCTACAAATATTCTCTTCTAATGAAACTTGTACGGTTTGTCTACAATTAACAGTCAATTAATTTTCATCTTGATTATCATAGTTGGCAGTTTTAATAGCTTCTATATTAAAGCAACTGCTGTAATAGTCTGTATAGCAATTATAGCAGTCTATGTAGTTATGAATACTATGAATGCTATGAATCTCAAATGGTTGTGTTTTTACATTCTGTTTTTCTGACTTTTGTCTGTATAAACCAGCGGTTCTCAACCTATGGGTCGCGACCCCATTTGGGGTCGATCGACCATTTCACGGGGGTCGCCAAGCAAGGCTGTCTGCCATTTTTTCCCCTTTTCCGGCGAGTGCCTTACCTCCCTTGAGCTGGGCCAGCTGGTGGTCGGCCTGCTCCATCTCTGCCGCTTGCCAGCTACGCCTCGGCCGGCACAGGGGGCGGAACCACGCATACGTGGCGCTCCCGGGCAGGGAAAGTCCTCGACTTACGACCGGTTGGGTAGTCCTCGACTTACGACCTGTTTAGTCTTCGACTTATGACCGGTTTAGTCCTCGACTTACAACCGGTTTAGTCCTCGACTTACAACGGGTTGGGGGTCGCGGCATTAAAAAGGTTGAGAACCACTGGTATAAACTGTTGTACTGTCTATTTCAAGCAGTTTTTGTGGTTAAAACAACAGCAACTGCATAACTTCTGAATATTATGTACTGTATGGTCAGTGATGCAAATTCTATATCAGAGCTTTTCCTAATATTACAGAGAGAAAACAGAGCAGGAAAGCAATTCAGAAATTATAAAGGCTTAGATAGAAACCAAATTGTTACTATAAATTAAGTCTCCGTTTTAACCTAAGATGCGGAAGGAGCTGATAGAAGTAATATTGAAAACAATTTAAAAGCTTATGATACCAGACGACTGGAGAAAAGCAGATATAGTACTTTAGTAGTACAGAATACAGAATAACAGAGTTGGAAGAGACCTTAGAAGTCCCTGCTCAAGCAGAAGACTATACAATTTAATCTCTTCTTAAAAACCTCCAGTAATGGAGCACCCACAACTTTTTAAGACAAGCTATTCCACTGATAAATTGTTCTCACAGTCAAGAAATTTCTCCTTAGTTCTAGGTTGGATCTCTCCTTAATAAGTTTCCATCCATTATTTCTTGTTCTGCCCTCAGAACAAGAGAAAATGTTGATCCCTTCTCTGTGACAGGCCCTCAAATATTGGAAGACTGCTATCATGTCACCCCTAGTATCAACGCTGCTAACATCGGATGTTCTTGCTTTGACAACAGATGGAAATGCAGCCATTTTTCTCTATTGCTTTTAGAGTTAGTAGATGCTGGGAGGGAGAATGTGGATGAGAGTCCAGCTAGTCATAACAATAATAATTCAGCCGTGGGGAACCCAAGGTCATTGGGCCCAGAGTTGATAGAGTTTTAGTGGGCTGGAGAGCTGGGGAGAAAGCCTGCACTTCAAGCTAATTGGGGAATGTGATTTATGACAGTTTATTGGAGGAGGGGATTGTGCTTTGTTACTTTGTATCTAGGGGAGGAGAATTTAGTTTTTGGTTTCGACTACGTAGTGCCGATACTTTGTTTTTCGAATAAAAGATTATTTAAGGTAAACAATGCCTCAAAGTTCTTTTGAAGAGTTTCATCTGTCAGAACCACGACACCTAATATTCTCCTTTTAGATTAGACATACCAAGTTCCAACAACCGTTCATCATATGTTTTAGTCTCCAGCTCCTAATTATCTTTGTTACTCTTCTCTGCACTCTTTCTAGAGTCTCAACATCTTTTATTTATATGGTGACCCAAACTGGGCTCAGTATTCCAAGTGTGATCTTACCAAAGCACTATAAAGCGGTATTAACACTTCACATGAGCTTGATATTATCCTTCTATTCATGCAGCTTAGGACTACATTGACTTTTCTAGCAGCTGCAACACACTACTGACTCATATTTAAGTGGTTGTCCATTAGGACTCCTAGATCCCTCTCTCAATTACTGCTGTTGAGCCAGATACCACCTGTTCTATACCTGTACATTTTGTTTTTTCTTGCCAAAGTGTAGTTAATTTTCTCACTATTGAACTGCATTATGTTGGCTAGGTTCTAGTGTTCAAGTCTGTCAAGATCCTTCTGGATCTTGAGCCTATCTTCTAAAGTGTTGGCTATTCTCCCGAGCTTGGTGTTGTGTGCAAATTTTATGATTTCACTTTCATAAATTGTTTATGAAGATATTGAAAAGTAAGACAGAACCTTGGGCTTTCCTCCGTGTACATGTAGTTCTATTGAAGGATACACATTAAGTGCCATGGGTCCAATAGTTATGAATCCATCTGGTGGTGATGCTATGTATCTCACATTCTTTTATTTTACCAAGAAGTAGGTTATGATTTACTTTGTCAAATGCCTTACTGAAGTCCAAGTATACTATGTCCACAGCATTTGCTAGTCTGCTAATTTAGTCACTTTATCAAATAATGCAATAAGGTTTGCTTGGCATAATCTATTTTGGACAAGCCCATGTTGACTTCCAGTAATAACTTTGCTTGTTTGAAAAGTTATCTACTAAGTTCATCAGGAACCTGTTTTATCTCTCACTAGGTGAAGACTTTAAATATAAGTAAGACCTGGGAAGTTACAGATTAATTTAACATTTAGTTTAATAGTTGCACCAGAAAAGACTGTCAAGCAGAATAGCTGTGAACATTTAGAAAATAATGCTACTAATAACAGCAGTCAACATGTCTTTGTCAAAAACAAGTGGTCTCAGGTTATCCATATTTATTCATATGACATTCTTATCATTTATTAGGTAGATTAAGTGAATGCTTTATATGTATTACACCCTGATTTCAATAAAATACCTGGCAACATGTCTTCCAATATTCTTATGTATCAGATGGCCTATATGTAAAAAAGAGTAATCGGAAACATGACAATGATTTATAGACATCCAAGATGTGCCATTTGGAGTGAACATTTATTTTATTTATTTTATTTTACATAAACTTATATGCCGCCCTTCTCCCTATAGGACTCAGGGCGGCTTACAGCATATTAAAACACACAAACGCCATCCCCCATAAAACCAATTAAAAACCAAATATTTGTCGCTGTATAATTATTAAGATTCGAATTAAAATTGTCCCTATTTAAAATTCTCCCTAGGCCAGACCCGCTTGTTGAAAAAG
>NW_015387334.1:321595-327647 GCF_001527695.2 Protobothrops mucrosquamatus
AAAAAAAAAAAAAAAAAAAAAAAAAAAAAAAAAAAAAAAAAAAAAAAAAAGTTATGCTTAAAATCCTACAAGCTAGACTCCAGCAATATGTGGATCGAGAACTTCCAGAAGTATGGGCAGAATTTCAAAAAGGCAAAGGAACTAGAGATCAAATTGCCAACATACTCTGGATCATGGAGAAAACTAGGGAGTTTCAGAAAAACATCTACTTCTGCTTCATTGACTATGCTAAAGCCTTTGATTGTGTGGATCACAACAAATTGTGGCAAGTTCTTAAAGAGATGGGAGTACCAGACCATCTTATTTATCTCTTGAGAAACCTATATGCGGGTCAAGAAGCACTTTTTGTATTGAAATCAATGGAAAAAATCTTGCTACCACAAGGTGAGTGTATTAATACTCCTTAATTTTTAAAGGGAGTTCTACTTGACATATTGAATTACAGAAATTCCACTTGTCTTCAACAATCATATTATCTGTCCTGTTTAGTTTTTCACAAAACAGTTCAGCATAAAATTATTATTAATTGTGGAGGGCTTCTCAAAGACTTCAGTTGGCTTCACATTAGTTGGACGTGATTTCTCCCCCATTGCTAATGAATATCAAATATGTTCAAGAACACTTATGAGAGATAAAATGTACAAGTCAAACTGCTGTTATTTTAGGGAAGAATGGAATTTCTTGGCAAATCCTAAGAATGTAAATATTAAATGCATTCAAAAACAAATGAGAACGAAAAAATGGAAGTATACTAATCTGTAATATTATGTATCCATTCATCTACATTATGTTCTGCTGGATTCCTGAGGTTGGTTTTCTTCTTGCAATTGCTTTATTATTGATATGGAAGAAAAGGTTTGTGACTTGTTTACACAAGTGATTTACTCTACCAGCTTGATTAAAAATGTGCATAATTTCACATAGGAAACTACACATTTTATAAGTTAGGCCTAAAAATACAAGATGATTCCTAGAAGCTTGATACTTTGACAAATTACCATCAATAAACATGTAGAAATAAATTTCATTTATACATCATTCAAAAGGTACAGAGTTCAAACAAAGGGCAAACAGCCATGAGCACATCATCCCTTATCACACACTCACAAAGCCAAACCTAAATAAAGAGGAATAAATTAAATAAGCAACAATATCCTGCTGGTAGGAATAAGCTGCTATTTATAAACAGCCAACAAACACTGATGATGTTTTTTTTAGATTGGCAGTTAAATGTCTGCAAAAAAAAAATGCTCAGAGAAGTCAAGGGCCCATAATACAACTCTAAGCTGCATATACATTATCTTTCATCATTGCAATACAATGTCCATTTAGGCCGGAAAAATCAAAGGTACAAGTACAGATGGGTGAGACCTGGCAAAAAAGCTAATACAATCTTGGGTATTAGAGGCATAGAATCAAGATCACACAAAGTATTAGTATCGCTTTATAAAACCCTAGTGAGACCACACCTGGAATACTGCAGCCAATTTTGGTCACCAGATCACAAAAAAGATGATGAGAGTTTGAAAAAAATTCAGAGAAGAGCAACTAAAATGATCAAAGGCCTGGAGACTAAAACATACAAAGAACGGCTGCAGGACTTGGGTTTGGCTAGTCTAAAGAAAAGAATAAATAGGGGAGACATGATAGCAGTATTTCATATTTGAGGGGCTGCCACAAAGAATAGAGGGGCCACGTTATTCACCAAAGCACCAGAGGGCAGGACAAGAAATAATGGTTGGAAACTGATCAAAGAGAGAAGCAACCTGGAATTAAGGAGAAACTTCCTGACAATGAGGAAATTAACCAGTGAAATAGCTTGCCCCCAGAAATTGTGGGCGCTCCATCACTGGAGATTTTTAAAAAGAGGCTAGATAGCCGCTTGTCTGAGATGGTATAGGTTTTCCTGCTTGAGCAGGGGGCTGACTAGAAGACCTCCAAAGTCCCTTCCAGCTCTATTCTATTCTATTAAATTCTATTCTATTCTATTTTGGGGCAACAAAATATTTTACCTACATTAAAGCTACTATACTCAGGCTGCAAAAATCCAGATGATCACCAGAAGAGAGCAAAGATATACAAAACTGAATGCCTACAATTAATAAGCATTGTATACTAATTCAAATGAATCAGATGAATATAATGAGAAGTCAGTACAAATATCTTATATACTTTATTTTATGGAACACTTTATCAGTTATTTCACCATACCATTTTAAATAAGTATTGCTAGACGAAATCTGTTTGATCTTTTGGGTGTTATTTTTTCTTGCATACAATGTATATAATATCATGATACATGTATGAAATGTAATATCTATGTTTCTTATTTGTTGTAGATTTGGGAAACAAATTATGAAATAATGCTATATAATTTCACATAGATATGAAGAAATCCAGACTGGATAGGATTGGCATAAGAGACAGTCATTATGGCCAGAGTCAATGCTATTTGGAGGCAGTCTTTATACATCTAAATTAAGAATTAAGGGAAGTAATAAACTCAACTTACATATACATACAAAATACAGCATAGAAAATGTTTAAAATCCAGAAATAAACATTTTTAATAATTCCTTAAAAACATTTTTGATATCTTTATGCATTTATGTATTTTTAAAGTAAAACTCACATTATTCTGCAGTACTTAAAATGTAATATCATAATTGTAACATTTATCTTTTATCATACTGATTTAAAAGGGGCAGAGAGCAAATATATGTTATATTCTAGTTAATGATGAACAATACCTTTATTTCTTGAATGTTCAGGACTCCTTTCCTGCTGAAATTGAAAACAAAGAGAAAAGCAATAATTACTTCATTTATACTGTTTATAAATAAATAATGTTGATAAATATGTGTTTAAAAATTGTGGTATTATTTTTTCTGAACTCATCAGGATTAGATCACTTTAACAATATGTGAAAACATTTGTATTGACTTAGTATGCATAATCCATTCCCATTAGAGTTGTTTGAATACTTTCTTGGGGTGAACCATCTTAGTCTTAGTACTTAGCAAAAGTACTATGGTAATACTTTTTTCAATTATTAGATGTTTTTAATGCTCATGAACTTTGATGAGCATCTGATGAAGTGAGCTGCAGTTCACAAAAATGTGTGTCTTTTAGTAAAAGTGATTTTTTTTAAAAAGAAATGTTCTAAGGCTGAATGAATGAGTGAATGAATGAATGAATGAATGAATATCAAGTATTTCTAACGCCACTACTCTGAAGCACATTTATTGAAAATAAACCTAATTGAAGAATCTAAAATATTTGTATATAATTTTATGTAGTCATTTCAATTCTGGTTCAAAATGCTACAGAACTGGGATATATATCCAGTGAACATTGTTAAGGCAAAGTGAGCCTTTTATTCTCTTGATTTTCCTATACAATGATATTTCCTATACAATGATATTAGCCATCTCTTGCTAAATTCTGAAATGTAATTTATAAAATTAACCTGACTGAAAAGGAAAGACAAGAAGTTGCAGAAAACTAATACTCTTCATACCTAATAGTTCAGGATCTGTACAATTAAAACATGCATTTTCAGAAATATCTAATGTAGTAATTAAAAACTATATACTCAGAGTTAGTTCAGATATTTCTTTCTACTGTACCTTTTTGATAATAAATGGTTTAGAGTCCTTTTGTCTCATTAACTAGTTGGTTGACCTAGTATTTACAAAGCATATTATATTAACAGAACAACAGCCTTTATTTTCTGCCTTATCAGCTATATGTGTACATCAGGAAAACACAGACTATATATAGGATAGGCAGTACTTGAGTGATCTGGCACTTTTCATCAACATTCTCTAGGGAAAATATTATATAAAAATTATTGTATAAGTTTAACTAAAATCTCTAAAAACTACACTTTGGGTCTATCCTGGATCTATTTTTAAATCCTCCATAATTCATATTATTCAACTTCAAAGAAACCACTAATATGAGGAGCAATTTACTATGCATTTTCAGAATAAACCAATGCAAAAGACGTATAAGAAGGACTTATAAAATGTCACATGTATACTCAACCTGAAACCTCATTCATAAAATAATAGATCTGCCCAAATGTATAATATCAGTGTTTTGTTCCACTTATTATGGTCTTTGTCTCCACTCTAACACGCTCTGTGTTTCAACGCCTCATTGATTATCCACAATGGTCACACATGCTTATCTCTGGGCTAATATGATACTCTTAACCATCAATAAAGCATATATGATACTCTTAACCATTAATGAAGCATATATGCTGCAGTTGACTAAATGTGGTTATGATTTGATATAATATTCTAATCCAGACACTATTTTCCAAAAAAACAAAATAAACTTGCAAATCTATATAAATAAAAATGTAAATATTTGTTTGTTCAAAATCTTAAATCTCCGAAGGTTCTTCACCGATTGCCTTGAAATTTTGACACAATGTTGCATTCGAATACGCACGTGTTTTTATATACCTACTATTATATAGATGTCATATCTGTGACAGGTAAAAACATGATATATTACAAACGTGCGCTTTCTCTTTTCTTTCTTTTCCATTTAACCAGTCTGAGCCATAGCAACGCGTGGCTGGGTACAGCTAGTTGTAAATATAAAGATACTTCATTGAGATGCAGCAATATGATTTTTAATTATTATAAATATTTGGGGGAAAAGGACTAGTTTCAAGAACTGGTGTATTTCAAGGACTGGTGTATGTGTTTTTTTTAATGAGCCTGCACTTTGCTCAACATCTGTTAATTAGCCATGGGTCTCTGAAGAATAAAGGTGTTCTTGATTGCAACACAGAGGATTTAGAAACCAATTTCAAGAATTGCTTTCTAAACCCTGTGTGCTGCAGTTAAGAAAGATCTTGCTCATATGAACACCTTTTATCAACAGAAGGATCTTGCTCATTTGTCCACTTTTTTTTGCTCATATGACCACTACCTCTGTGCTGCAAT
The DNA here is from genome assembly GCF_001527695.2 of Protobothrops mucrosquamatus. NCBI lineage: Eukaryota > Metazoa > Chordata > Lepidosauria > Squamata > Viperidae > Protobothrops > Protobothrops mucrosquamatus. The sequence continues at coordinate 326,563 of NW_015387334.1, forward strand.
CAAGAAAGATCTTGTTCATATGACCACCCCCTGGAGTTTATTGTTGCTTGTTCTTTTAATCTTTAATCTAAAATAATTTGGTCTGCTGTTTACCAAAGGGTTTTATATACATTTGAAAATGTCATCAATGACAGAGATTTGATCATCTATATGAATTATATTTTGCTGAGTTGCTATTAGAGTCAGCGGTAAACATTTAAACCAATATTACCATTCAAAGCCTTTTCATTTAGTATTTCATTGTACTAAATAACATTATCAAATGTTTATCTTATAGATGCTTATTTTAAATTTCACTGATGTTACAGGTTTGATCCTCTGTAAAAGCAACAGCAAAATCTCACTGTTAGAAGTAGAGAGTTGTAGTTAACAGAAAACTATTCAGTGAGATTTTCATTTAATATTTTACTATTAATATTTTTTATTGAAAACTACCCTGATCCTTGACAATAAATTTCATTTAAAAAAAAAATCCTAAATGAATGAAACGGAAAAGTTGAGTATCCAAAAGACATACAAAGTACACTGATCAATCTTACATGTCATCTTTCTTACAGATGCCCTTATCATAGGATAAAGCTAAAGTTGACAACTCATTTGTTCATTCATTTCTATTTCTCTATGACACACATCCTATTAGTATCCCAACAACCATGAGAGTATTATTTCTCATTGAAACATCAATTGACATCATATTGCATTCTTCAAGTTTAATTTCTAGACATATTTTACTTTGATAGACAAACCAATTCTATAAAAATAGTCACATTGTTATAAGAATTTGGAAGTATATACACTGTAAGTCATGTAAACTTGTGAATCAATCCCTTGGTACACAGCAATTTAAAAATAGAGACTGTCACTCTATGTATTATTCCTTTTCACATTGCCACTTGCATTTAGAATAGAAATACAAAAATCAGCCAGCTTAACATCTGCAACACAGTGCATGATTTCAGTTCTGCTTTTTGAAAAGAAGTTGATTATTATGATTGTAAATAAAACTAGCAATTATTCTTCTTGCAAGCCTTTTTTATTGCTTTAATGTTATTTTATGTTCCAACTTACTTTGAGCTTATTGTAAA
>NW_015387334.1:327668-339497 GCF_001527695.2 Protobothrops mucrosquamatus
AATAAATCAATAGATGATTTTTACAAAAACTGGTCTGAGGTTTGAGAACATCAGGCTTAGTCTTTTCAACCTCTTATCCAATTTAGTGTTTATTATTAGGGAGTTTTTTTCATAACAAGCTTACCATAAAGGTTTTTGACTGTTCCATGCATTTGCAATGGCAATAAAATAACACAAAACATTCCCATAACACATAAATCATAAATCTGTACTGTACTATATGTATATGCCATGGCAACAAAAATATAAAATGGTATAAGAATGTCAGGAAGAATTTGCTTACATTATGTCACTTATTTATTTTTTCACTCATTTGGCACAGGATAAAACACATATGCAAACATATGTGACATACAACATGCCAGCAATCTAGCTAGCTATAAGTAATGATTTACATACATCACAAATTGCCTAACTATAGATCAAACAGTGTTAAAGCTCACACTATGCTAAATCATTTGTTACTTTACTTATGGTTTTGTGTATATCTCACAGTCCCTAGGCCAGGGTTAGGCAACCTGGGCTCTTTTATGACTCGTGGATTTCAACTCCCAAAATTCCTGAGCCAGCATGGCTGGCTCAGGAATTCTGGGAGTTGAAGTCCACGAGTCATAAAAGAGCCAAGGTTGTCTACCCCTGCCCTAGGCATATACATTGCACAGTCATAATGTTGTTTGGTTTTAGCTTATACAAAATGTGGCTATGGTTTACAAATCATGATTTATTTATTTTGTATTTTTTATTGCATTTTGGTTGCGTTTTATTCAAAACCGATGGTAAAACAACTAATTATTTAGCAAAGTGCATGAAGTCATGGCATGGTACATAATGAATCTATCCACTCTGCACAATGTATGGATACATTTCAATTATGGCTTTATTATAATTGTTATTACAGCTATGGCATAATTAAAAAAAATAAAATCATAGTTTACTGTTCTGGATAAGCTAAGACAAATAAGGCATAAGTCACTATTTTTAACCCAAAATCTTGGGTTCATAAATAATAAAACAAACAAACAAACATTACAATAGTATATTATGCTATGTGAATCAAATCAGTGAGAAATATAAAAAAGACACTATCTTTTCTATCCTATTTTTTACTTGAATAGTTACACCATGATTTACAATCTAGAATCCTGAAGTACTTCAATATAACTTACTTGTGTAGATACTGTATGCATATAACATACAGCTGCAAAATAGGTCAATGAAAGGAAAAGCTATTTCTCCTAGATATCTAACAGACAGATACACATCAAAGAATACAAGCCTGTCAGAAGGGGATCAAAATATAATTTCATATCTGGCAAGTCCAACTGTCTTCTTTCCTTAGCATCTTGCAATAATTTATATCTAATTATTATTTTTTCCCTTGCCATATAAACTTAGAGATATCCATCTACCATTATTTAAATGGAGTATCAGTTATAAGTATTGGTAAAGTCTGAAGCAGAAAAAAACATCATTGGTAAATAGTAATCTTAAATTACAGAAATTCTACCTGTTGTGTCCTGAGCCTGCAAAGGCAGGCTCGGGACGTTGTAAGAGTCCCAGGCATTTGCAGAAGCTGCCCGGGACCAGACTGAGTGGTGCCGGCCTTGCGCGCATGCGCAAGGCGGGAAAAGATAGTATTGTGATTGGTAGAATTTGCCCGGGGATCTGAAGGTATAAATAGAGGCCTGCGTGCCTCTGCTCGGGTTGTTCATAGAATGGAAGCAGAGAATAAAGACTTGTTAGAAATGCTTCATCTCAAGCGCCATTATTCTCCGGACTTAACACTGGCGACGAGGATGGGATTCAGTCTCTACAGCTAGGAAAGCTTGAAGACTCACCCAAAGAAGTCCGGAAGAGAAAACGGCGTGGAAGTCAGCGTTATCCTGCCAGTACGAAATTGCTGGAGGGTGCGTGCGGCTGAAGAAGAAACCTGATCCTCGATCATGGCGAAAGGTGGGCGTTTAGCGGAATTTGACGAACACAGAATTACAGCAGAGGCTGTTCGCCAGGGAAGATGTCTCCTTCCAAGATGCTCTACGAGAGGTTTCGGCTGAAGAAGCTGCAGATGGGGGGTCAAGAACATGCGGCCTAAGCGAATGCAAGGTCTGTGACGGTGATAAGTGTTCCTTCTGCACGCGCTCCTAAGCCTTCTTCTAGGACTTCTTCTCCACCTGTTCGAAATGGTTCGTCGACCCTCCTCCAGGTTTCTAGCAGTCCTGTTCCCGGGTCGACTCGAAGCAACGGAGCCTACACCACCTGCGGTGTTCGCTGCGGAATGTCGGTTCCGTTCCGCCATCTGCCGAGCATGCGGAAAGAAGGGCCACATCGCTGCGGTCTGCCTGGGTCGACAGAAGGTACAACCAAAGGAAGAATTGAATCTCAAAGAGTTTCAGGGATTTCTTCGGACCAACATGATCCGCCACGCTGCTTCGGCTCCCTTCCATCCTTCCACTAACGGTCTGGCTGAACGGATGGTCCGCGTCACCAAGGACGCCCTCAAGAAGCTGACTTACGGCAATTGGCATCACAGGTTGGCTGACTTTTTTCTGGCACATCGTACTACTCCGTGCACTGCCACGGGTAAGTGCCTGGCCGAACTCCGTTGAGGTCGTCGGCTTGTGACTAAATTGGACAGGCTGCATCCGGAACGTGTAGCTGCACAGGTGTCTCAGCCACACCCACCACGGGTCCTACGTGAAGGTGATCATGTCTGGGCCAGGAATTACGGGCCTGGCCACCTCTGGGTCCCGGCCGTGGTCTGCAAGGTCTCGAGGCCTCTGCCCTACGAGGTGTCCCTGACAGACGGCCGCGTTCTTCGCCGCCACATTGATCAACTACGTGTGAGACGGGACGCGCCTATGGTTCCTTCTCAGTCTCCTCTAGGGGGGGAGGAGGAAGGGGAAATGCATTCTGGGAATCAAACTCAGCAGCCAACGATGGCTGTGGGGAGTGAAACGGGTTTTCCACACCCAAGTTTCACAGGTGTTTCAAATAGCAGTTCTTGGGAACAGGGGTACACAGACACCCCTACACACACTCCAGCCTGGGAGTCCCACCAGTGGCAGACTAATTATCCACCCCTTACAAACAATACTCCAGACACGGAGAACACCTGGGAGCATACTCACAACTCACAACATCCAAGAGAGCAGGCAAAACAAAGGGGGAACACGTCCTGTGCTGACATGGCTCATAGAAGGATGTCTTCACGCATCAGGGCTAACAGGGAGGCATCCCTAGACCCTATCACTACAGAAACGAGCCAGGAAAACCTCACTCCGTCAGGAAACACGGCAATGAGTTCAGAGGGGTTAGAGCACTCCATAGAGGGTAGGTCAACCAGGTTTAGCGATCAACAGGGTTCTGACTGCTCGAATACTGGAGGCGGGCAGGATAGTCAAACTGTAGTCACCAGTCATCCACTGGGCAACTCACCTAGTTCAAGAAGCAACGGGGAAAACAATACAAACTTCCCAGGTCTGAGAAGGTCGCTCAGGGTAAGAGGCCCTCCCAAATACCTAGCCGATTATGTAAGGTGAGCATGTTAATAGCAAATACTGAACTAAAGGTCCAGGCTGGTTGATTGTAAGGTAACAAGGTTGGGGCCACTGGGTCCGGTTCAAAGGAACAGTCCCACACCTTATGCACTGTGTGACATTAACTCTTTATATTACCATTACTTGGATGGCGTCCATGTGGGCGCAATCTTATTTCATCCAGGGGGAAGGGGTGTTGTGTCCTGAGCCTGCAAAGGCAGGCTTGGGACGTTGTAAGAGTCCCGGGCATTTGCAGAAGCTGTCCGGGACCAGACTGAGTGGCGCCGGCCTTGCGCGCATGCGCAAGGCGGGAAAAGATAGTATTGTGATTGGTAGAATTTGCCCGGGGATCTGAAGGTATAAATAGAGGCCTGCATGCCTCTGCTCGGGTTGTTCGTAGAACGGAAGCAGAGAATAAAGACTTGTTAGAAATGCTTCGTCTCAAGCGCCATTATTCTCCGGACTTAACACTACCCAATAATGATAGTTGCAATTTGTCACATCTTAATAAGTCTTTTTTAATATCATTCCATATAGGCCCCCAAATTATTTTGAAACAGTTTAGTATTTATATTTGTCAATATAGTTCCCAGGTATTTCACCTTTTTCTCCATCTTAAAAAACCCACTTTTTAGTCAATATTTCACAATCCTGAGAGGTCATATTCTTAACAAATATTGTTGTTTTCTGTTTATTTATCTTAAAGCCTGCTAAGGTTCCAAATTCATTTAGTTTCTTCATCAAATATTCTATATTAGTTTCAGGTCTTGCAAAAACAACCAATTTATAGTTATGCTCTCAATTTATAAACTTCCTTTTTTATGTTTATACCTGTTATTTTCTCATCTTACCTAAAAAGACTAAAACATCTTTTGGTAATTTTCTCATGGTGGCAAATCTAGAGTTTATTCTATATATTTTATTGACTTCAATATCCAATTTCTTTTCTTCTCAATTAATTAATTGAGCCAAAGATTTAATTATTCTTGATCTAATATCCTCTTCAAACAATTTGGGAACTGCTCAGAATCTTAACTGGAGTTGCTTGAACTGTAATTCCAGGACAGCCTTCTCATCCAAATCAACTTCATACTGGACATCATTCTTCTCTGATTCATACTCCAGAAAATCTACACTTTTATCTCTTTAATGTTTTCACTTAAGTGATGTATCTTGTTGCAGCGTTCCTTTGAAAGTGTATCAATGTTTAATTCAAGCTTTGCTCCTATTGCCTGGATTGCTTCATTGGTTTTAGTTGTATATTCTTCAAAAATAGCTCTTAGGGATTCAAGTTCTCTGATGGTCTTCTCTCTACTCTCTTCCACATAACCATTATCCAAAATTATAAATTTTAAAGATTAAAAATATTAATTCCATTTAATTTAGTTATGCTACTGATATTAATGGGGTTTGGCTGCCTTGCATGGTCGAGCAGCACCAGTACAATATAGGTTGCAACTAAGTTAGTTGTCTCCTAGTAAGCAAAGCCCATCTTACTGCATAGGCTTCTTTTTCCCATGCTGCCCATCTCTGTTCCATGTCTGACAGTTTCTTAGAGGTGTATGTAACCTCCCTTCTTGATTCCTTTGTAAGAGAACAGCCCCACAGCTACATCACTGGCATCAGCTTGATGATGGATGATGAATTGCTGGTCTGGGTCTGGATGCTTCAGGACAGGCTCCATGGAGAATAACTTTTTACATTTTTCAAATGCTGCTTGACATTCACCTGTCCATTTTAATGGCTGGCTAGGTTTCGGTTTATCTTCCCCCTTTTGGTTTTTAACAGATTGGTGATAGGGAGGGCAATCTGAGCAAACAATGGAATGAATTGTCTATAAAAATTGGCAAACCCCAGGAAACTTTGGAGTTGTTTCCTGGTTCTTGGGGTAGCCCAATCCAGCACTGCTTTCACCTTTCCTGGATCCATTTCTATCCCCCCATGGGATATGTGATACCCCAGGTAATCAATACTCTCTTTGTGAAATTCACACTTAGATAGCTTGGTGAACAGTTTTGCAGAGCATAATTTTTTCAAAAGAGTTCTGACCAATTTAATGTGTTCATCTTTCATTTCAGTGTAGATGAGGATATCATCCAGGTAGACCAGAACCCCTTTATACAGCTGATCCCTCAACACATCATTTATCAATTACATAAAGACAGCAGGTGCTTCCTGCAGTCCAAATGGGAGTACTTTGAATTGGAAACATCCTAATGGCAGTTAAAAGCCGTTTCCCATTCATCTCCCTTTCTAATCATTATGCTGTAGTATGTTTCCCTCAGGTCCAGTTTTGAGAAGATTTTCCCTTTTGACAGGTGTGCTAACATGTCCTTCATTAAAAGTAGGGGGTACATGTTCTCCACACACACAGCGTTGAGACTTCGATAGTCCATGCAGAGACAAAGAGATCCATCTTTCTTTTCCCTAAACAGGACTGAGGCAACTACTCGAGTTTTAGCTGGCTCAATAAAACCCCTTTGTAATTTTTTTCTTATAAACTTTTCCAGTTCATTCAATTCTCTAGAAGCCATTGAGTATATTTTAGGTTTTGGTAACTTTGCCCCTGGGATGATCTCAATAACACAGTCTGTGGGGTGGTGAGGGGGAAGTTCATCCACCTTCTGTTCCTTGAACGCCTCAGCTAAATCTCAGTATTCCATTGGAAGGCTTTGCAGCTCCAACTCATTAAGGGAGGAGGCAAAATCACGACGTAATCCAGATCTCCTGCCAGTTTCTTTAGCTATGGGAAGGGCTTCCTCATTGGCAAATTTGAGTTGCCCCTCCCTCCAATTAACTACAGGATTCCATTTATTTAGCCACATCAGCCCCAGGACTAATGGCCAATCCATTCCAGGAGCCACAATTAAAGCCAATGTCTCTATCTGGTTCCCTAGGTCGATGCATAAGGGTCCTATGGCAAAACTAGCAGGCACCTCTCCCGCAACGGATCCATCCAGCTGGCAAAACATAATGGGAGTCTTTAATCTCCTGAAGAGTATCCCATCTTCCCCACTAGTTCTGGGCTCACCATATATCGGGTACACCCTGAGTCCAAAAGGGCAGCTAGTTTTACTGTCTTTCCAGTGCCAGGAATGGACAGTTCTAGGGGCATTGTTATGGGGTCAATTGGCCCACTCACCAGTGGGTTGTCCTCATCATTGTCCTCCATTTCTCCAGGGTCAGCAGCTTGTAGGGCTGGAGCTCTACCTACCGAACTGCAGTCCCAAGGGAGCTCCCCAGCCTCCATGGACTTCATGGCAGTTTCTCTGGCTCGGGGGGGGGGGCTTCCCAGCCAGCAGGCAATCCTCTTTCTTAGCAAACATCTTGCTGCAGCAATCAGTGGTGTGATGCCCCCCCTTTCCACACTTGAAACATGCTTTGCTGCGAGGCAGGGGGGAGTGACTCTTGCGAAGTCTTCTCACTTCTCTGGCTGCAGCTTGAAACTTTGCCTCACCGGGCAGTATAGGTGTTTGTGTTGGTCGATTTCCACCTCCTTGGCTAGCAGGCACCAGTCATAAAGTCACCCCGGGGCTTCCTGAGCCACACAAGCATTATACAGCTCCTCATTAAGCCCATCCTGGAAACAGCTCACCAGGATCTCCTCTGGCCAACGAAGGTGGCTAGCCAGTTCTCTGAATTCTTCAGTGTATTCAGCAATGAGTCTTCTCCCTTGCTTCATGATTTTTATGTGCTCCTGGGCTTTCTTGTCTGCCAGACAGTTCTCAAAATGCCTATGGAGTGCAGCCATGAAACTGTTTCTCAGCTCGGGGGCATTGCAGTTATAAAGAGTCGCCATCCAATCAGCTGCTGCTCCTTCCAGCACCAAAATGACCACACGTACCTTCTCCCATAGATTTGCATGTAAATGAATACCTGCGCCAGAAAATACTCCAGCCTTTTGGAGTCTCCAGCGAACTTTGCCCCAATTGGGATCAGCTTCACTTTTTCTGGCTGGGGGCGTCTAGATCTGGCGGCTTGTGCTGCATCTTGGGCTCCAGCAGCTCCTGCCTCTCGAGTCTCCAACTCTCCCTCCTTGGATTCCTCCTCCTCCAACTCTTCCTCCGACTTGGATTCATGGCCCCCTTTCATTTGCATTTTAAAATCATCAAGGGTTTTCTTCACATACTCCATTATAGCTTCCATAGATCCCAGTTCTTCTCTCTGTGTGTCTTTGTCTGAGGGGGCAGCCTCTGGATTCTTCTTCTTTGCTTTTTTCTTACCTCCTCCCTGGGTTATGGTAACTTTTGGGGTTTTCTCTTCCCAGCCTTCCTTTTCCCCAACTCCGAGTGACCATCTGGCTCGATCTTCTTCACCAGATGGTCCAACTGCTTCCAGGTCCCTGAAGAGGCTTTCGCTGGCTTCAAGGCTGAGGAGGTCTTCAGCCCATTGCGCTGATTGGAACTCCTCCATCAAGAATTTGGTTGCGACTCCCCCGGTACAGCAGTTTACTTCTCTGAGTTGAGTACTATGCCTTCTGTCAGGACCCACTTCAGCTAATCACCTAAAAAAGCAGAACTAGATAACCTCAGGAATCCAGCAGAACCCTAGATAAGGAGACACATTCCATACTCAAAAGGAGGAGGCCAGACAAAGAAAGAGGAAAGTGAAAGTTACCAACATATTGTCCCATGCACCCCTCCCCCAACAGAATAGCAGGCCCCAAAAGAATAGAAGGCAAAAGAGAATAGGCAAGGGGTTTGGGGGTCTAGTGTTCTAAGAAATGGAGGCAAACTTTACTGTCCATTTTAAATGGCTGGTTCTTCCATGGTGAACTTTCTTCTTGGTTGTCCCACCCCCAACAACCGATTCACCTGATTTTCTTCTTCAAGAAGCTTTCCAAAAGTATCCAGTCATCCAGAGAACAAAATGTTGATTTCCAGAGTTTCCCCTCCCCTGGGGAAGTTTCTTCAGACTTAGAAACCAGCTCTAAAGAGAATTGGAATCACACCAAAAATTGGGAGATACCGTCAAAGTTACCAGTTCCACTTCTATTTTAATCAAATATGGTTTTCAAATCACACTTGATGATACTATTGATCCTAGTGGGTGGTGCATAGGACAAACTAACAGCCTTTCTCATTTCACACTTTTAATTACTATAAAGACTCTGATTAACATTAGGTTAAATTCTCCAAGACTTTCTTCAAGATTTTCTAGTTATTCTCCAAATAAATGTAGGGCAAAAAAAATAGGAATAATTATTTTAAGCCACTCAGAGTATCATAGAAAATTAAACTTGATGTTTTCTCACTTTTGTGATATTTCAAAAATCAAAATGGGGTAAGAGAAACATTATTATTTTTTCCACACTGCTCTTTTTTTGTCTTTTGGTTTTCAGAAAAGTTGATGATATAGCAAAGAGAAATCTTTCTCTACTAGAACAACCAAAACAAAAAACAGAAGAAAAAACAACATTGCCTCTCTATATATACTATATTTAACAATAGCTAATTTAACCATGTTTTCTCAATAGCTGCTTATTCTAGTTGCACACAATACACTGAGTCATTAAGTAACCACATAGGTTATGTTCACATAAGATATTACAATAAAACATAGTTAGGTAGCTTATAGCTCAGTGTTTCATACAGACACACATAATATCAAAAGACAAAAGCTGCCAATGCCACACAATTCTTCCCACAAATGGCATTACATTTTTGTACTATTTCTTCTTTCTACTTCTTCTAATAAAATGTATTTTCAAACAAAGACTCTTTGAAATAATTTTCACAACAATTTCTGGCATTTAAGTTATAATTACTGATTTTTAATAACTCTAATCACAAACAAATTGCAATAGTGCCACATTGGATTTCTTCTCTGCAGAACCTCTGCCTCTTTTTTTAAATTATTAGATACTGAGCCTTTATCACATAAAGAGGTATAGATCATCTTGTATCATCAGAGTTAATTGATGGTTCAGGCTAGTGTTAATGATTCCAGAAATGACTTCCTCCATCTGCAGTCTAATGTTACAGTCCCTTAATTTCTACTTAGATCTGAAGAACATATTCAGATATTTCATACTGGTATATTTTTTGTCAGAGCCACATTAGTTAAGTCCTACTCAGGCTCTAAATCAGCAGAACAATGCAAATGAATTATGTTACATTGCCAATCAAACTCTGTTTAATGAAAGGAAATGTTTAAACTGAGTCTGTCCAATTTAGTATAGTAGATTTTCTCTATCACTTGGCACAGCAAAATTAATTAAGCAAAATAGTATTCTAGGAGAAAATTGATGAATTGTATTATTGTGTTATATTCTATGGATTTCATTTATAAAAGTAAGATACTTATAAACATTTTAAAGACATTAAGTGTATTTATTATTTACTTATGGAGATTTCTAGCTCCTATTCATTATATATATGGGGAGGAAAGAGGTTACCATGGGATATTAACCTATATATTGTAATTTCTTTCCATGCTTTATGATCATAATAGTATGCTCTATAATATAAAAATCAATAGTTTACTGTACAATAATTATACGGTACGGTAATTATAAAACAGAATAACAAATAACAGAACTCTAAGGGACCTTGGGGGTCTTCTAGTCCAACCTCCTGCTCAGGCAGGAAGTGATTTGTTAATTCAGGCACTTGATATATAATAATCTTGTCATAGATAGATAGATAGATAGATAGATAGATAGATAGATAGATAGATAGATAGATAGATAGATAGATAGATAGATAGATAGATAGATAGATAGATAGATAGATAGATAGATAGATAGATAGATAGATAGATAGATAGATAGATAGATAGATAGATAGATAGATAGATAGATAGATAGAATCTATCTATCTATCTATCTGCCAGGGTCTCTCTGTCAAACTACTTCATGAAAAAGGCCTTTTTACTGAAGATTATTGACCATAATCTAAACTGCTGGTCCAGTACATGTTGATAGATAGACTTTTTCAATTTCCTAGTCTAGGGCGGAGAGAGAAATACTGGCCCAAAGTCATAGCCAGGCTAAGAATGGCTAGAACTATATCATACTGGTTTTCATACCTATATGATCATATATATATATAAAAGATATATCCAGTGCTTTTTTTCTAAAAAAAAAAAAAAAAAAAGATGCCGGAACTCACACACGTCATACAACCCACTTTGCCTACCCTACAAGGTTCCATCCAAAAAAGGTGCCGGACCTCCGTTCTGAACGTTCTATGAGAAAAAAAGCCCTGGATATATCTATCTTTTTAAAATATCAGAAATTGGTATTAATTGCTGAAGCTCAAGAATTAGCAAAAATACTTTTCTTGTGTCATAAACAGTTTAGAATTCTGAGTAACAGCCAAATTATTATCAAAGGAATTGCACAATGTTACATCATGTTTGTGTTTCATCATCTTATGTCAGCAGAAAGCAGTGGAAAATAGCAATTCGCAGCATATTAAAGCTGAAAAAAAGTCTCTTTTGTTCATCAGTAGGCTGTATTCATTCCTGACTTTTCAATGCCCTGTCAAATGAAAAGGAGAAAATATTTTCTACCAGCTATGTGATGAAAAAAGCTTCTGGATGGCTGACCACACAAATTACTATTTTGGCTTATTCCAAGCTTTGGGTGACTTGCAATATATCTAACCCAGCACTGAAAAAAATAGAATGAAATTAAATGTATTTTAGTGCTTTAGCAGGAATAAAAATATGACCGTTCCTCCTTGTATATAAGTTACTATCCAAAGGACAATTATTTGGAAATAAGTTACATTAAATTCGAGGAAATCCTTTCCATGGATTAGGGCCATACTAGCAGACTTCCCATAAAGATGCTTTCTTATGTATTTTAGGATGGCTTGTAAATATTACATCATTGTGCAACACTGTTCTATTAACTAGAAGAATGCAACAGTCATAGCTTAATTTTATTTTTTAATATATATACAGTCTCTTGGCATTAAAATATTACAGTTTCAAGGGATATTTCACAGTGATTAAATACACATTCTTTTATAGAAATGGCTGCTTTGAAGACTTCTTATATTGTCAATAAATATTTGAGCAATTGTTCTTAGCTAATTGGAATAAACAATGGTTTCAGCTTTTGTTTAAATTCAGAATTGTGCTACATATACTACTGTGACATATTGTCTCCTAAAATCTACTTTGTTAATATATTGCCTTGAAGAAAAGAATGATAGATCTACATAATGTTATTAGCATATTAATTAGGAGACCATGTAGTACATTTTAGACAAGCACATGATTTATTAGAATGTTACTAAGATAAATAACTAGTTAAAATGAACTTAGTGGAAGAAGATAGCAA
>NW_015387334.1:342391-347533 GCF_001527695.2 Protobothrops mucrosquamatus
TGGATTCTATCCAATTTCCTTCTGAGCCTGTGTCAAAAAGCAAGTAGTTGCTGGAAAGAACTCACTGCCTGGATAGCAAAACTATCATTTTCCACTTTTCTTTTCAGTATGTTTAGTTGCCGATATACTGTATATATAAAATACAGTATACAGAAATATAAAATAATTAGAAATATAAAATAATAAGATCAGAAAAAAACTAATGAACAAATAAGTGACATTTATAGAAGCTAAAAATGTATCCATAACATGTTAATATGGAACATATGAAATCTAACATATAGGCCAATTATTAAACCATCTTTTCAGTTTTAGTGCAATATATTTTGATATAATGGTATTTATATAATATGCTTAGATTTTTCATATTCTATAAAATAAGTGTCTTAGAGAATTAATTGTAGATAATAGTCATTGTTTGTCTTGAAGTATAAGAGGACAATTGAGGGATCCACTCACAACTTTCTAATGACTGTTACTTGTTTTTCCTGAGAGTCTGTCATCTTCAGATGTTTTGGCTTTCTATTAAGAGACACAATAGGGTTGAGAAGATACGTGAGTAAATAGACATTTTTGCATAGTTCTGAGTACTGTGTGAGGTCTAACAGAAAGGCTGCTTTTTTATGTTCCACCTGGTTTTAGTAATATAATTTCACATTAACTGTTTCAATGAAAAATAGTTCTACTCTATTTTGCCACACAGGAAATAAGGCTTTGTTTTGGACCACTTATTTCTTCTTGCATCTGCTGTACTATTACCAATTGCTCGGGGATGAGATAAAAGGCTTCAAAAAGTAAAATGTTTAATCATGAAATATTAGCACACAGTTTGCATTTTTTTGGCACAAAAGATCGCTACAATTTTGTTATTAAGTTTTGACAGAGCTGTGTAAATAATGCTAATTGATGTGTATATGATAAATAGAAATATACATAAATATATTCTCTGACACTAAATGCATTTGGTTTTTTTAACAAAGCAAGTAACATGTAGTTTAGATTGTCACTTAGATGAGATGTGCAGTCATACAAAACAAATGGATCATGATTATAAATATAATGATGATTAAATGGAAAGGAATAAAAATACCTTGTTCAACCATTCATCAATTCTCTAAAATGGCACTGTGCCAAAGTTGACTCACTTTCTTCATTTCTTACTTGAACCTTCAGCTTGCAGTTTGTCAAACAGAAATGGGAGGGGAGGTAGTAAATTCCTAGCGTGTGGGGAGGCTAGGAATGCATGAGAGCCAACTGCCGCTGGAGAGGAGACAACAACCAAGGCCAAGTTCTTGGAGCTACCAGCCAGAGCAGATTGTTTCCCCAAAACAAAAATACTGAGTGTGATTGGTAGACAATGACCTGTGGGCAGTCCAGCGGTGAAACAGGGGTTTACCTATGTGGTAAACAGCCAGGGAGCTTGTTTCTGTTGTGGAAAAGAGGGCAATCTAGCAGCTGAGTGCCTTGTTCTATGGCCAGCATCTGCTCTTCCACCTGCCAATCAGCCCAAAGGGAAGAGGCCCCCAGCAAAACTGAAGGAGTAAACATGTATAGGGCAGCAGGTCATCAAGTTCTCTCCCCAGTCCAGTGAGGGGAGGGAACTCTGACCCAAGAAAGCCCAATCTTCTATAAGAGTGACAGTGAAGGGGAAGTCAGCCCGATGGTAAGTGGCAACATCACCGCTATGAAAGCCAAGGTCAGGATCAGGGTGCCCTCCTTATGGGTGAGGGGAACCATCATAGCATTGCTGGACTTGTGGTTGACCTGGTACATAATCAGCCCCCAAGTGGTGGAGGGACTGGGCTGAGGCTGAGGAAACTAAGATGACCCATGGATGGGTCAATAATAGGGGGTACGCCAGCTACCTGCCTGACCAAGCCAGTAAGGCTCAAAGCAAGGACCCACACAAAGACTATTAGATTCATTGTGGTCCCTGGGATGACTGAACTCATGGTCCTGGGATTGGCATAGTGGAAAACATAGAACCCCTCTGTGAACTAGGACAAAGAGAAGTGGCGGATGTGGAGAAAAGCTTGCTAACCAGCAAGAGCTAGGGAGAGTGCAGAGAGGTGGTAACTTGGCTCTGGCTGAGAAAGTGAAAGTGGAGATCGCGAATATGCTAAAAGGAGTTGATGGGTTAGAGCTGCTGATTCCCTGAAGATGGGTTCCAGCATGAGTCCAAAAGCTCGGAAGAGTAAATTTCTGGTCCTGGTGACCGACCCAAATTCAATTTCTCAATATTTTCTTTACTCAGAATATATTACTCAGAGAAAATATATTTTATCATTAGTATATGATTCCAGTCTGTACAGTTAAAATGGATAATTCGTTGCTTTAAAAAACTGGAGATGGTATATGTAAATTAGAGGTCTCTTTTTTCAATATTTGGTGGCTATGTTGTAGAGATCAATGATTCCAGAAAATAATTCATACTAGTATGAAATAAATTTAAAAGTTTAATTCCTATTTCAACCTGAAATATTCTTATTAAATGTTATATTTCCCCTAATTATTACGAACTAGCTTTATTCATGTTGCCCAAGGCATATTTAATGATTTATAGTTATGACAGTTGTAGTGTCCATATTTTGTGATCTTCTGGCAAGCAAAGTCAATGGGGAGACCAGATTCACTTAACAACAGTGTTACTAACTTAACAATTGAAAGGACTGACTTAACAACTGTGGCAAGAATGGTTGTAAAATGGGGCAAAACTCATTTAACATTTGTGTTGCTAAGCAACAGAAGTTTTGGACTCGATTGTGGTTGTGAATTGAGGACTAGCTGTATTTTAAAGCAATACATTACAGATATCTTCTACTTATAGCAGTTTGTTTAGTGACGGATCACAACAGCACTGAAAAAGTGACTTATGACAGTTTTTCACATTTACAGCTTTGCAGCACTTCCATGGTTACTTAACAATGGTGTTACTCTTTCTCAGATATTTTAATTTTAAGAATGCTAAATGGGTGAACTTTGGACGGCAGCTGAATAAAGATGTAGGGAAGATCATATAAATATGAGGAATTTATTCATCTTGTGAATAATAGAATAGAATTCTATAGAATAATAGAATTCTTTATTGGCCAAGTGTGATTGGACACACAAGGAATTTGTCTTTCGTGATAAGCTCTCAGTGTTTATACAAGCAACAAGTGACAAATCACAATCATAATCGTACAATTATCAAAAATCATAAGATACAACACTCAGTAATAGTCATAGGATACTAAATAAGCAATCAACATAAATCATAAGATACAAAATTATAGTCATAAGAAGCTAAGGCAGTAGGTAATAGGAAAGATGAGAAGGGTAATAATAATAAGGCCCTATTTGGTGGGTTGACATCCCAGGGCATAAAATAGCATTGTGGGAATTAGTTGTTTAGCAAAGTGATGGTATGGGTGGAAAAACTGTCCATATGTGTAGTTGTTTTGGCATGCAATGCCCTATAGCATCGTCTTGAGGGAAGAACTTGAAACAGTTTATGTCCAGAATGTGTCTGTAGATATTTTCACAGCCCTCCTTCTGGCTCGTGCAGTATACAGGTCTTCAATGGAAGACAGGCTGATGGCAATTGTTTTTTCTACAGTCCTAACTATCCATTGAAGTCTGTGTCTGTCTTGTTTGGTTGCTATGCCAAACCAGACAGTTTTAGAGGTGCAAATGACAGACTCAATAATTCCTTTGTGGAACTGTATCAGCAGCTCCTTGGGTAGTCTGAGCTTTCTGAGTTGGCGCAAGAAGAGCATTCATTGTTGTGCTTTTTTGATGACATTTTTGATGTTAGGTGTCCAGTAACAGGATATCTTAAACCTACACTGAGAAAATATACCCCACCAAAGATCAGGAGTGAGGTTGCAGCAGACACCGAGAGAACTAAGCAAGAGAATGATCTTCAACATCCTGTGAACGGTTCTCCTTTTTATAAAACCTGTTATAGCAAACTCTAAAAACTATCGACAGGGAGGAAAGTATTAGTTTTTTTTCTTACCTCCTGGACAGAGGAGTGGAGGTGGGCAGTATTAATAATATCATATCACTTGAAAAAATTTTATTGTTTAAAAAATATAGCTTTTGCTTTTCTGTTATGAAAAATGAAATGATTAAAATGGAAGAAATTTATCAGACATTTGGTAGGAAAATAAGAGTTTGGGTAAGCATTGATAAGATTTTTCCCCTCTTAAAACTAGGACAAGGCATCTTCAATAATTGAAAATCATTATATTTGTTAAAGTATTTGTTAAAGTATTTTCAGATTACTCTACTTACCAGATGGAACTCAACCTGCCACCTTGTTAATGTGATCTATTTCCCTAAAATCCCATTATGTGACAGACTATTTTCAATTTAATTTTTTAAAATCTTAATATAAGATATACTTTCTTTTTCTTCATCATCTCTACTATGAAAAAGTACCAGATGTTATCCAGACAAACATAACATCTTAATATATAATATGATATATATGATATATAATATAAAAAGCTAGTCAGATTACTTCAGTCAAAAGAATAAATAACAGAAAAATATAATGAAACTGAATGAAATTATTATTAGCATGTATGGTCTCTCTAATCAACGATCTAAGGATTATTTGAGCTGTTTCCTGAAATAATGAAAAAAATAATTAAAAAGTACACACCTGCATTAGTTAACGAAAAGTTATCTAGAAAATCATATTGGCGCAAAATTTTATTTATGCTATTGGTCTGTGAAAAGGCTGATAAGGTAGTTTCGAGAAAACTAGATGTGCATGTCATGAATATTAATCAATATTTGTCCTTTGAAAAATCAGTGTACAAAATGTGTACAGGATGCAGACACATTCTAATAAAATATTTAAAGAAAGATTGCATTACAATATTATATTGATTCCTCTGACATTTCAGAAGCCAAAATGCAAAGTTAAGGTGAAATATTTTTATGAAGGGCTTTTTTAGAGGGGTGTTTTAATAAATTTTTAGGGGGTATGGGGGTGGTTAGGAGAGGCAGGGGGGATGTCTCCCTGAGGCCAAG
Source organism: Protobothrops mucrosquamatus (assembly GCF_001527695.2). Taxonomy (NCBI): domain Eukaryota; kingdom Metazoa; phylum Chordata; class Lepidosauria; order Squamata; family Viperidae; genus Protobothrops; species Protobothrops mucrosquamatus. Next base: position 347,417 of record NW_015387334.1, read on the forward strand.
GCCGACCATGTCTGAGGGACGCGGCATTAGAATGGTGAGGGGGGAGGTTGGGGGGCTAAGAGAGGGTGGTGTGATCAGTACGGTCAGTGGGAGGGGCAGATATGGCGGGAGCAGAGG
>NW_015387334.1:349340-352793 GCF_001527695.2 Protobothrops mucrosquamatus
TGGATTCGCGGCTGACGCTGGAAGACCAGTTGTCGGCCGTGACCAGGGGGGCGTTTTATCAGGTACGCCTGATACACCAGTTGCGACCTTTTCTGGACCGGGACGCCCTGCGCACAGTCACTCATGCCCTCGTCACCTCCCGTCTGGACTACTGTAATGCTCTCTACATGGGGCTCCCCTTGAGGAGCACCCGGAGGCTCCAACTGGTCCAGAATGCGGCCGCGCGGGCGGTGTTGGGAGGGACTCGTCGCTCCCATGTAACACCGCTGCTGCGCGAGCTGCACTGGTTGCCGGTGGCCTTCCGGGTGCGCTTCAAGGTGTTGGTCATCATCTTCAAGCGCTCCATGGCATCGGACCTGGATATCTCCGAGACCGCCTTCTGCCGCAGATTACCTCCCATCGGCCGGTACGCTCCCACAGAGTGGGTCTCCTCAGGGTGCCGTCAGCCAGACAGTGCCGGCTGGCGACCCCCAGGGGGAGGGCCTTCTCGGTGGGAGCCCCCACCCTCTGGAACGAACTACCCCCAGAGATCCGTGTGATCCCGGATCTCCCCTCCTTCCGCCGCGCCCTAAAGACATGGCTTTTCCAACAAGCGGGATTGGCCTAGGGAATTTTAGTGGGGTTTTTAAGGGTAATTTTAACGATTAGGCCTTTACAAATATTTCCTTTTAATTTGGTTTTAAATTGATATTTATTGTAATATTGGTTTTATAAGGCTGTCAGCCCCCCTGAGTCCGGTAAGGAGAAGGGCGGGATACAAATCAAATAAATAAATAAATAAATAAATAAACATTCCCAGCTTTAGTTCATGTATAAAAGCTGCATATTAACTACCAAGCATTCAATATGGATGTAAAAGAAATTTGCTATGGCTTTTTATAGGAGAAAATGGTATATCTGTCAATCTGGACTTCACTAAGACTTGAATTTATGGCATCATTATTTACAGCATCACATTGCATTGAAGCAGTAGCTGGAACCTTTGTGGACCAACAATTCAGGGATGTCCTTGTGTTATGTGCCAGGTGTAATAGATTATTTTAAGATTATTTTAAAGGCTCTCAAAAAATTCTATTTTTCAGCTCTCCAAGAAGGAAAGAAATCTCTATTGATAAATTATCTCAGTGTTAGTGACTGAATTTTAAAAGATAAAGTTCATTTTAGTTAATTTTATCATGATACTAATTAACAGAAGAGAGTGTACAATAATATTAGCAAAGTAATAAAGATTAAGCATTGAAAAGCATGATAGTTAACAGGAAGAAAGATCTGTAAAAATATGTTATAAACAAAGCAGCTCCAAAAGATTTGATCATAGTCTTTAGAAATATTCTTCCTTGTCCAAGGGGAAAAAAAACACAATCCAAATCAATCCACTGCTGCAGAATATTTCTTAAGAAGGAATTCAGAACAGTCTGAATTGAAAACTTAAGAGTTTTCAAATAAAAAAGTGACATTGGATATTCAGTGAAGATAGGTATAGCTTAATCTAGCAATAGGGATATCATTTTGATTCAAGTGTCAGTATACTGCAGAAATGTAGTATATTAAGGTTAGAACATTTGGTCTAAAGGGACGGCACTTACACTTACCTACAACTGCTAAAAATTGATATCCTGTCACGTTTACTCAATAAAAAACCATCCCAAAATATTAAAATGGTATTAGGAAGCTTCAGCTATTAGGAAGCTTAAGGCCAATAAAAAGGCCAGGCTAAAAGGTAATTAAATACCTAAGTAAAATGATTGTTCTACAAAGATTCTATAAAAGATTCTATAAAGGCCTAGAGACTAAAATATATGAAGAACGGTTGCAGGATTTGGGCAGTCTAGAGAAAAGAATGATAGCTGACAGCAGTATTCCAGTATTTGAGAGGCTGCCACAAGGAGGAGGGGGTCAATTTATTTTCCAAAGCACTAGAAGGCAAGACAAGAACAATGGATGGAAACTAATCAAGGAGAGAAGCAACCTGGAATTAAGAAGAAACTTCCTAACAGTGAGGACAATTAACCAGTGGAACAGCTTGCCTTCAGACATTGTGGGTGCTTCACCACTCGAGGTTTTGAAGAAGAGACTAGACAGCCACTTGTCTGAAATAATATAGGGTCTCCTGCTTGAACAGGGAACTAGACTAGAAGATCCCTTCCAGCTCTATTCTGATTCTGAAATCATATGAGAAATGGCCTGCAGAAAAAACCAAATAAAAGAAGCAGTTGTGAGATTTGGAGAAAACATTTTTGCCTACGTTCAAATTTCTATATAAAAAAGACTTGTCCTATCAAGATCCTGTATGAAATCATTTTTTATATGACTATAAGGCAAATAGCAAAAAAATAATTTTTTTGCAGAAGTAACTTGGAAGAAAATATCAGACAACTTGGAAAGGAAAGATACTCTGTATTTGAAGTAGAACAAGTTTCTATAAGTTCCACTAATTACTTGTAATCATAACTACACTCGTAAGTATTTTAATATGCTCCATGATGTTTGAACTGCAATGTGTTTTATATATGCTCTGCCCTTGAAAAAACATCACAACACCTAAATTAGTACAATATACTGCAGCAGGTTTATTAATTGGGACCAGGTTTTATGAAAATATAACATCAATTTTGTTTGATATTCATTTAGTTTCAGATCATTTCTGATACCAATTCAGGATGCTGGTGTTAATCTAGAAGGCCCATTATGATCTGGCGCCATACAGTTTGAAGGAAGGCCTCTTTCCATATATTCCTACTTAATAGCCTGCAATCATATTCAAACACTGGTTGAAATACAGAAGTAACTATTCAACTGCAGTTTTGCGGTTCCGTTCAGTAGCTCTTCCCAGTGATGAAATAGTTTTTCAGTGCAAGGCAGACACCTTTTATTTTTCTGCTCTTTTTAGTAATTAATTTGTTAATTTTAATTTCACTCAGATTTTTTTTAAATTATTCTTTTTTTTATTAAAATTTTTTATTAATTTTTTCAAATAAAATATGAACAAATAATACAAATATGGTGCATTTCATTAGAAAAACAAGCACATAAAAAGCCTATTCCAAAATAATCGGTGTCCCCCCCCCCTGCATCCACACTCCCTCCACCTTCCTACCTACTTCCCTCTTCCTTCCTCCCCCTCTTGACCACTACCTCTCCTCTTTCCACCTTCCCAACTATCCTACACATCCCATCACCTTCTTTTCCACCACCTCGGATGCAGTTTAGGGGTACTAGCCGATCATCTCCTCTTCTTAAAAACAAACATTTATATTTCATTTATAAATACACCAAATTTTTATAATTCTACCCCTTCATCCCCTTCCCCCCTCCCCCCCCGGACTTCCCAGAACTGAGTACAGGGATAAATACATAACATCCCAAGTCTAAAGTAATGCAATGGAGACAGTTATCAGAATAATTTAAATTTTTAAATTATTCTGATAACTGTCTCCATTGCATTACTGTTAC
>NW_015387334.1:360034-363806 GCF_001527695.2 Protobothrops mucrosquamatus
CTCGCCTACATCGTCCATATAGGACGACTCGGGAACTCAACTCCTACCCCGGGCAGCTCACCGATCCCCTTATGCCCAGGGGAAAGGTATCAAGCCGTTTGACAGCAGATGCTGGCTGTCAAACCGGCTTTTACGCAAAACAGGCGGGAGGCAGCAAACAGCTGCGACCAGCGAAATCGCCTGCCACCGGAAGTCTCCCGAATTTATAAGCTTATGTGTATAAATCATAGAAAATCCAATAGTATAATAACAGTTTTAAATATGCTATACATCAAGCCCAAAACAACCCCAAATACCATAATTTAAAATTAATCCAAAACCAAGCAGACTAGAACTAAGGTCATGCCCTGTCTTAGGCTGCTGAGTAAATATGGAACAAACTTGATCTCTTAGAGATCCAGTCCACACAAACAAGCAAAGCCCCATCCGTGGGATGCAGGCAGCACACAAAACCATGCCCCCTCCAGTCCGTGGAAAAACCTCTCTCACATAACTGGTCCCTGGTGCCCAAAAGGTTGGGGACTTCTGTCTTAGATCATCTGATGTGTATTTGCCCAGAAACAAATTGAATCTTAAATTGCAAGATGGAAGTTATTTAATGCAGGTAGACTTTGACTTATAATCACAATTGGAACAGGAAGCTCCATCATTAAGCAATGCAGTCATTAAGTGAGTCATTCTGGTTTTATGACTTTTTCCCTGCAGTTGTTAAACAAATCATCAAGACTGTTACACAAATCCAGCTTTTTACTGTCGGAAGCAGCCTGGGAAGGGCTGCAAATGGCAATCATGTGATTACGCGATCTGCAACCACTGTAAATGCATGTCACTTGCCAAGCACTAAATTTTGATCCTATGGGGATGCAATGATGGTTGTAAGTGCAAGGACTAATCATAAGTCACTTTTTCAGTGCCACTGTAACTTTGAATGATTAATGATTGGTCATGTACAATTTCCCTGTTACATTTTATATCAACAGCAGTAGCCAATGCTTTTAAAACATATTATTTTTTACTGATCATTCCATCCTTTTTATTGATCATTTTCATCCATCCCAATGTAGTTATTTTAGTACAATTGTATTATCTATTATTCACAAGTTACTTGAGATAGTAGATGCCTAAGCCAGTCTGAAAGAATATTCCAGATTGCCAGAGAGTAGGACTTTTTATGAATTTGTTATATATGAAATTTTCCTAGTATCATAAGCTCAAAGAAGCCTCTGACATCTTAAAGCATTCGAAATCCAGGTCCTTACTTGAAATGAAATATGTGGAGGACCTTGGGGAATTAGGGGAAGAAATGCTATACAGCAGTGGTGGCGAACCTATGGCACGGGTGCCAGAGGCGGCACTCAGAGCCCTCTCTGTGGGCACGCGCGCTGTCGCCCCAGTCCTAGGCCTTCAGCTGGGTTTTATTAAACCTTTTCGCTTTAGGCCTCCGCCGCCATGTGCAAAAAAAAAAAAGGTTCAATCAGTCAATTTCAACTTCTCGCGGAAAAAGGATCTTGCAAAGTTGGAATTGATTGATTGAACTTTTTAGTCCCACCCAGTCTGCCGTTACCACCGCAGCCACGCCCAGCCAATGGGCCACACCCACCCAGCACTCGACGATGCATAAGTGGGTTTTGGGTTGCAGTTTGGGCACTCAGTCTCTAAAAGGTTCGCCATCACTGCTATACAGGAAGCAATCAGTCAAGAGAAGGAGGAGCTCCCCAGTGGCCTAACAGAAAAACTTAGAAAGGTCCCGCCATAACTGATTTAGTAGTTAAAAGTGGTGACAAAAAATATGCACTTTCAGACCTGCGAGATTCTCAGGCTCAAGCTCAATGATAACATAGTAAAATCCAATCAAGTCTAGTCATTCGAATACTTATACCAAATGGGTAGAATATTGCTAAAGTTATAACCTTCTAACCTGCTAGATATATCCTAAGAAATTCTAGGATGTGGCTACTCTGAATATTTCTCCCCCTCCCGATCCAGCTCAAAACAGTGTAGTATCTTAATCTGGACCTCTGACTTGGAAAACTCTACATTGCCAAAACTTCTATCCACAAATCTCCAGGTGTCTATTCCACTACACTTACATTAAAGTAGAATTAGCTCATCTACAGTAGTTATGTTTCCTGTCTGATATACCCGGGAGTGCTGGCATCAATCTTATAAGTCTCATACTTCCTTTCAAAGAAATTTCAAGAATGGACTCCAATTCTCAAGGAACCCCACTATGTACTGAATATCTGGCAGCTGCAGTTTTACAACACAAGCAGCAGGAAGATGATCAACTTACATAATGTTATTATACAACTAATACAGCAATTCTCACATGCCATTACACAACCAATGCACCTCTCAAAGCAGAAGTGGCACATGGGCATACTGAGGCATATACTTCACTGCCTATGACACTGTATTCTGGATCAATTAAAGATTCTAGGTGGTCTTCAAGGACAAGCCCATGTGGAGGACATTGCAATAACTGAGCTGTGAGGTGATAGTGTAAGTCAGGGGTAGTCAACCTTGGCTCTTTTATGACTCGTGGACTTCAACTCCCAGTTAAAGTCCACGAGTCATAAAAGAGCCAAGGTTGACTACCCCTGGTGTAAGTGATGTTTGAAGTGCCTCCTGATCTAGTAAAGGGTGCAATTGATGTTCCGCATGAAGATACTGTATGTAAAGTGCTTCCTATCCTTTGCTCATTAAGCAGGAGCCATTAGTCCAGAAAGATCCCCATATTGCACACCATTCTGAAATGGGTAAGTGCTACCCATCCAAGTGTATTTTTATTTATTATTAAACCTCTCTGCTGCGCATCTCACCAAGGCTACTCTAGCTAGTTTAAAATACCATATAAAATATGGAAACAATAATTAAGAACCGTATATATAAAATTCAAATAAAATGTAATTAACCAGGATGGAAAGGAAGGGAACAAAGTGTGCACAGGGAAGAGGTGGGAATCTGACTAAACCATTAACTACCTCACCCATTGTGGCCCAGGCTAGCGGGCAGAGCCAGGTTTCAACCCTTTTAGAAGGCCAGAAGGGTGGGTGCAGATCTCACATTGGGGGCAAGATGCCATGGCAGAAAAGGCTCTTCTGGAACCAGCCAGCCAAAATTACTTGACTGACAGGGTCTACACCACGTCTTTTTGCCAGCCCAGGTGGGGCTGGCTAATCCAATTGGAATTATATATGTTATAGATGGAGTATTCCCAGATTCAGGTGGTTTTAATAGTCACAGCCATTCTGCTTTGATAGGATTAAGTCACAGTCAGATTCTCCCCATGCAGGCATGCACAACCTTCAAACACTGGAAGAGAACCTCAACACTTAAATGGTCTGAGGTTGACAGATATAACTGGATAACATTAGCATGATGATTAATTAAGTTCAGTCTCTATTCCTTAGTTACATCTCTTCTCTTCTTTATTATATTGTCATTGTATGTGCGTACATAGTATACATATACAACGAAATTTACTTGACACCCAAAAACCAAGTCCCACACACATAATCCCCAAACACACTCCCCCCACCACAATCCCCACCCCTAAAACCACCCAACATCCACACAACAGACCAAGTAATGCTGTCCAACAGTTCACTGATGGTGGCCCTTTAGTTCGTTGTTGAGTGCAATTACAGCTCTGGGATAAAAACTATTCAGAAAACGTGTGGTCCGAGTTTTAATTATTCTGTATCTTCTACCAGAAGGCAACAGTCCCAAAAGATTGTAAGCAGGATGGGAAGAGTCTCTGAGAATGTTA